>NW_021632084.1:0-64335 GCF_004799145.2 Neltuma alba | reverse complement strand
ATGAATTGAATTGAATACTGGAACTACCATCTGTGATTATTAAGTCTAGCATTCAATCCTGTTTCTTCTCAATACTACTGAGCGTCAGTGTTCATCATTAATTTTACTCTGTAAGAGAGTCGATAACTATCCTTCATTAATTACTATTGAGTGATACTCAAGAGTGTGGACTCTTGAGAGGGCTTGTATCCTTACGGGAGTAAGGGGGAGTGTATTGAGTGATTCAATTACTGTACCGAGGCACCAAGAGCCCTATCGATCTTGAAAGATAGTGAAATACTAGAGGTGTTTTGAGGACTGACGTAGGTCAAGTGGTTAAGACCGAACCAATATAAATCTTGTGTCTTCATCTGCTGTGGTGAAATCGCTCTTGACTCTAACTCTTGTTTTCTATACTGTCTCATTTTAATTTCGCAATTTTTTTAACTCATCCAATTCACCCCCCTCTTGGGTGAGATTGATTCTAACAGAAGTCTCTTGCTTTCTTTTCAATTTCATCACACGTTGCCACCGGGAGGTTAGCAGTTTGCATAGAGTAAACTGGAAGAGCCGCAATCACAGATTTCGCTAACTGTTACGTTTAGCGAGCGAGATGATGGAGAAACTGCCAATTGTTGAGTCTACTACGGACTTTATCTAACACAAACTGTATGTAGAAGTTGTGACCCGATCATGGTGTAAGGGAGCTCCTAAATATTTGCCGAGGTTACTCGTACTTGTCAATCCAAGAGCTTCGCTTATTTGAGTAGTTCTAGCATGATTGATGTTCCTGGAGAAGAAAACTCTGGTTTTGCCAATGTTAACTTTCTGCCCGGATGCCTCACAGAAACTGTCAAGGCACTTCTTGATAACCTTGACTTGATCCATGTTTGCTTCTGCAAAGAGTAGTAAATCATCAGCAAAAAATAAATATGAAATGGGAGGGCCTCTTTACCTAGCCGAATTGGTTTCCATGTTTGTCATACATCTCCTTTTGAATAATGTGGGCTAATTTTCCATGCAAATGACGAAAAGGTAGGGGGAGAGGGTCCCCTTTTCTTAGGCCTCGTTTAGGTGAGAATGTTCGGCCTTACTCCCTTACCAGAGAATCTGCATGGAAGGAGAGGCAATACAAGCATAAATCACATCATTAAGAAAGCAAGGGAAGCCAAGTTCATATAAACATTGCATAACGAAACTCCATCTGATACGATCATAGGCTTTCTCCAAGTCAATTTTGAGAGCCATGAAGCCTCTTTTCCCTGTCATATTCCTCATAGAGTGAATAACTTCTTGGGCAACAATAATATTATCAGAGCTCGTTCTTCCCGGGACAAAGCTGCATTGGTTCGGAGATATAACCTGTGGGAGGAGAGTTTTAACACGATTAGCAATAATCTTAGTAATAGTCTTATAAATAACATTGCATAAACTTATAGGTCGAAAATCACGAATGGTTTCCGGATACTCCCTTTTCGGAATGAGGACCAGAAAGGTCTGGTTTAGATTCTGAATGGAAGCCAGATCGGCAACGGCCGCTTTCACCACTTGATTAACAGACGGCGCTATAGTATCCCATTGGTTTTGAAAAAATAGAGCATTGAGTCCATCAGGACCTAGAGCCTTCAAAGCGCCCATTTGAAATATAGCAGCCCGGACTTCATCTGAATTAATCTCTCGTTCTAGCTCAGAAATTTCAGTTGACTTAAGGCGAGGAAAAGAGCCACAATCTAGCAGTCGAGCAGGAGCATAATCGTTAGTACTAAAAAGGCCCATGAAGAAATTGGTAGCAATTTGTTTTATTTCCGTGACATCATCCGTCCATTCATCTCTGTCATTTTTAATAGCTTCAATTTTATTTCTTCTTCTTCGACCATTAGCGCGCGCATGGAAGTACTTGGAATTTTTATCTCCCAATGAGTACCACTGAGATTTTGCTTTCTGTGCCCACATAAGGTCCTCTTTAAGAAGAATTTTCTCCAATTCAAGCCAAAGTTCCTTGTGTAGTTGATCAATAGAGGAGGAAAAATTTGAGGAGCCATAGTGATTACTGATGCCTTCAAGTCTCCCCATAATACGGCTTTTCATCCTTCCGAGATGGCCAAAGACATTGTAACTCCAACTACTAACCTCCTTCGTAAAAGTTTTAACGTTCTCTTCCCAGGAGGCTGAAGAATCCCAAGAAGTATTAACCATTCTAGGAAAGTCATCATAAAGGACCCAAGACGCCACAAATCTGAATGGTCGCTCCTGTTTTTTTGTGAGAATGAAACACAGATGTAGTGAAGAGAACTGGCCGATGGTCCGAGTTGAACCATGGCAAGTGCTTAACTGAAGCATCAATATACGTCTCCTTGAAGGGGTTGTTTGCAACAATTCGATCTAGATGACTTTCACATCCCTCCCTTTTCCAAGTGTAAAGAGGGCCGTTGCACCCTAGGTCGTTTAGTTCCAAATCCTCATACCACCTCATGAAGTCTTTATCCACACATGTAGGATTTGTAGCAGTAGACCGGCGTTCATTTAGGAATAACGTGGCATTAAAGTCACCTCCCAAGAACCAAGGTATATCATTCCTCGGTTTAAGATGTTTCAATTCGTCCCAAAGTTGTCTTCTCTTGATTTTGTTCGTGCTTGCATAGATAGAGGTGACGAAGAACTCTTCACTTCCTTTTTTAATAAGGACATGTATGAATTAGTCAGAGCTCTTTTCAACACTTAAGGAGAGGTCCAAACTATTCCAAGCAATCCAAATACCTCCACTGCGACCATTTGCATCCATAACATGGTGGCTATCAAAACCAAGTTTTTGGCAACAAGAGTGAGCTTGGGACCCGCTGCATTTAGTCTCAAATAACGCTAGAAAGTCAATTGCATATCTCTTTCGAATTTCTTTAATGAGCCCCGGGAGAGACTTGGAGCCCGTACCTCGGCAGTTCCAAAAGAGACAAATCATGGGGAACTTTGTGCAGGGGAGACAGTGCTTATAGGTCCCCTAGATTTAGTTGAAGAAGAAGAAGCTGTAGCTATAGAGTAATCAGGTTGCGGAAGCAGATTTTGATCTGTGGCCATGTCCTGAAGTTCAGCAACTAGTGGAGTACCTGATTCACAAGCATCATGTAAGGACTCTTCGCGGTTAGACATCGGGGTTCCGTTTAGAGTATTTAGAGAGTCTTCCTCCATGGGCTTTCCTACAAACTCAGTAGCTAAGGCTTCGAACGGGTTTGGAGAGTTGAGAAAATTGTTTGAGCTATTAAGGCCTCGTTTTTTAAAGGGGTTGGCTTCTTTAAATGAAGGTCCACTAAAGTTCTCTTTGTCAATTGGCTTTACGGCCTTAGTCAACGGTTTCACTTGTTCCACTGGGACCCACCGCATCTGATTTGTTGCATTCCTTCCTAAAAATCTAGTATTTCCATGCTTAACTGGCGTGAATTTGGCCCTCTCAACTTCATTTGCTGGTTTATTGTTTTTCGTAATTTTAGGATCTTGAGAGGATCTCTCCTCTTGCTTAGCATTCATGACTTTCTCTGTCACTTGATCTGTGATTCCTGATTTATCGGGGTTTCCTGGTTTACGCCTCCGTGGCCGTTGGACGAGGTTCCAGGCTCCAAAGTTCTTCGTCACCGGCGAAACACCGCTCTCTTTCACCTCTGGGCCTTCTATATTCCCTCTTGAACGTTTCTCCCCAGTGGGTTCAACCTCTTCCTCGGTACCAACTATATGGTTGACATTATTACCCGTGTCAAAGTCTGCAGTAGCTTTCTTGTTTGAATCTGTCGTTTTCTCCTTCTTATCTTTCACACTAGCTTGTGGCCCAGGAATAGAAGTGTTCTTGTCTGGGCAGTGTTCCATATGGTGGCCAAATCTACCGCAACAGAAGCAGATGAGATGAAGTCCTTCGTACGCAATGCATCGTCTTTTGCCGAAAACATTGACAGCAGATTTGAGTCTCTTCTTGAGATCAATTTCAACACATATCCGTGTGTATCTTCCCCGCTCTCCCTCGTGCGTAATTTTATCAATTTTCAGGGTACGTCCCATCAAAGCACCAATCATCCTTAAGCTTTCCGCATTGAAGAACTCCAAAGGAAGTAGAGGGATCCGAATCCAGACAGCAATTTTCTTCTGCAATTCAGCATCCCACGGATCAAAATTAGGCCTCCAGCGTTGCATTAGTAGGTATCTGTCAGATACCATCCAGGGGCCATCTTGATGAATCCGATTCATGTCGTCAATATCATCGAAAGAGGCTACAAAATATCCATTATCAATATCTCTGACTGTGTATGGTTTCTCTGTCTTCCAAAGTCGCTTTAAGCTGTTTCGCATGACCCACAAAGGGACAGACTTGCCCAAGAGTTTAATGATTAACGACTTACGCCATGGTGCGCACCATCGCTCGTACTGATCTTTAGTGATCCTCAAAGTGGGGCAGTCTTCATCATCCGTCTCCTCTCCATTAGTGTTCTCAGATCCAGTCATAGTTGAGGCATCCATTATGAAGAACTGTTGTATGCCGGCAATATATTCGTTCCATGCTTCATCAAAAACACTGCAGCCAGTTTTGTCTCTTGACATCTGTTCAGAGTTGATCCAAGAAGAGACTCCTTAAAAGATTTAGCCTTTGATGATTCTGCTTCAGCTGCCTTATGAGTTTCTCGGTTTTGGAAATTCTCATCCGGTGGGTCCTGGTTATGAGGGACCACTCGTTTAAACTTCTTCCGCGTTCTCTTTTCCTTCTCGCCGTCGTCTGTGCCTCCACCGCCCCCAGAGCATTTGTCAGACATCGTGTTTTCCAAAAGTCTTTTGTGATACGGTTTTTTATTGAAAAACTAAAAAAAGAATGACTTCTATCACATACGCATAGAATAAACCCAAATGGAAGCAACATATGAAATACTCTTCCCGTTCTAAATATAAGATCTATTTTTTAGTATAATTTATGTTACAAAATAGATCTTATATTTATGACCGGAGGGAGTCCTTTAACTTTGGAACTCGCATTTCCATATCATTCAAGAGCTCAAGTAAAGAACAAATTCTTATCGTGCCTTTATTATCTATAAATGAGTATAAGCTTTCTTCGTATATTCATTCACATTCACCTCTCGTTTGTTCTTCCTTGCGTTGAGCTATTTTGTTGCCATAGTCAAATCTGCAAAATCCATAACTTGGTCACTGTTGGAATTCCTGGAGTATCGTCAAGGTCGTCATCTATATGTATTACAGGGTAAATATTAAGCTATCTTGGAGATGCGTTTGTTTTATTGATTCTTCAAGAATAATTTCTTTTTAGTGTACTTAAATTTTGCTTATTTATTTAATGCCTCTTCGTTTGCACATTTGTTTCTTTTAGTGTATTTTCAGAAGAAGATCAAATCACCATCCCTGTGCTAATCATCTATTCATATTAAAGGTAAATAACAGAATGTAAGTTTATTTTATATACCAGTTTATATATTACATTTCCTTTTACAAGAGAACATTTTGGGCTGTTTGTTTTTGGTTTTTGTTTTCTTATTCTCAAAACAATTTTATAAAATTGTTTTTAAGAGCAAGTTTTGGAAAAAAAAATTTGTTTGGAAAATAATTTCTAAAAAATCACATTTGGAAAAAAAATATAAAATTACACTTTGACAAGCAGTAGTTATCACCTATAGTAATAAATAGTAAGTAATAGAGGGAAAAAAAGAAGATTTCTCTAATTTTTCAAAACAAAAGAAATAAAAAAACACAAAAAAAAGACAAAAAAACATGTAAAAATTGTTTTTCTTTTTCAGTTTTTAAAAACATATTTTTGTTTTTAAAAACAATTAACAAAAAAACAAATTACTAAACAAGTTTTTTTGTTTCTCTATTTTTAAAAATAAAAAAATTATTTTTAAAACAAGAAACTAAATAAGCCTTTTATCTTTTATTTTCCCCCTAGTATATATATGGTTGAGGAAAAACAAAAGATGTTTGAGCATTTTTTGGCTTTTGAGGCGATAACGAAGAATGAATAATACGAATTTACGTCTAACCATCTTCTAAATTATTCATCCTGCCCATTGGTCTCAGATTAAAAAAAATTAAGGGCCTGTTTGTTTTTTTTTTAAACTAGTTTTTTTTTCAAAAAACAAAAAAAAAAGGTTTGAAAATGTGTTTTCACTTTTGTGTTCTGAAAAACAAAGAAGATACAATTTTTTCTGGAAAAAAATGGGAACGTCTTTTTGATATTTTTTTTACTTTTTGTTCTACAAAATTAGAGAAGAAGTATAAAAAAAATACTGTGTTTTCATTCATAACAAGCATGGTAATAAAGCATACTATTCATATCGGTTAAGAAAAAAAACACACACCCACACACACACTATTCATTCACCTTTCATTTCATCATTAATATATTTTTAAAATAATGATTCAAACAGTTTTTTAAATTATTGTTTCAAACCTGGTTCTTGAAAAAATTACTCTGTAGAATTGTTCTGAGAATATAAAAATAGATAATAGACTCATACAAGAAGCAAATTATGAGCAGTCAAAAGGAATTGTTTTTTTTAAGTTTGACTATAAATGTCCTAACTTGATTTGTAAATATGGTAAGTTGACCTGAAAACATCAATTGTTAAATTTGATTTGTAAATGACGTAAATTGAATTGTAAATATGCAACTTTGATTTGTAAATATGATATTTTCGGGATGTATCTTATTTTTCTCACCGGACAACTGCGAGTAATTTTCCCAACTTTTTATTTCAAGTTTCGTGAGAGAGCAAGGCTAAAAAATTTGGACCAATAATTAAATTAATCACTTGAGGTAATAGGTTAAAAGTCAGTGGGGTTAGACGGGTTGACCTGAAGTTAGACTGGTGGTTAAAAAAATAATTTAAATCAAAATTTTGAAAATATTCATATTTAATTGTAAAAAATATTTTAATAAAAGTAATATTTAAAAGGGTTAATATATTTTTGGAGCTTGAAATTTGAGTGTATTTTTATTTTAGTCTCTTAAATTTTAAACTCACGGTTTTAATCTCTAAAATTTTGTTTTGTCTTAAAATGTTAGTCCTTAACGATGCAATAGTATTAAAATCTGCTGAAATGTTATTAGTGATGTTAAAAGTGGTAATATGAACTCACCGAATAATACTTAATTAGATCTTGTATGAATAATAGAGTACAGTGTAATGAATAACTCTTGAAAACAAACAGTAATGAAGAAAAAACAAAAGGTTAAAAGGCTGTGTTCTTAGGACTTGCTTTTTCCTCTCTTTTTTGTTATCCATACAAAATCTAGTTAGATGTCATTTAGTGAGTTTATATCACTACTTTAATGCTGTTTATGACACTTTAGTAGATCTTAACATTGTTACACCTTTATAAACTAACGTTTTAAGACAGATTAAATTCTAATAATTAAAACTATAGGTTTGAAATTTGATGGACTAAAATCAAAATCGATCCAAATTTCAGAGCCTAAAAATTATACTAATCCTATTTAAAAACATTCTATTAAATAATAAAAAATATATATACTTATATAATATATATATATTATAATTATAATAAAGAAACAATATATCCCGCCAAAGAAACTGTTAAAAAGGGAAAAAAAAATAGAGCATAAAACATAAATGTATGTTTGCATAGGGAGTGAGTGACTGACGGATAGCTTTGGAAAATGAAAAAGAGAAAAAAGAAAAAGAAAGAAATAGACCAGCTGCCTGCAACATGTTAACTCAGAGTTGTCATTCATACCTTTTCCATCTTTTCATTTTTTTTTGTTTTGAATCTCTAGTATTAGGTCTTGTAAGAGTCTACGTTACTACTTTAATGCTATTTATGACATGTAGGAGCTGCTTGGATAAGATAAAACTATAGTTTGCAAAATAATTTCTAGAGAATAGATTTTAGAGAAAATAGATTTTCTGAAAAGTGATTCTGATAAAGTGAGAATGTTTGGATAATTATTGTTAGAAGTGCTTTTTGATATGTAGAAATTACTAAAAAGGATATAAGTTTAAATGATAATTACATATAAGATATATTTCATAATATATGTTTATTTGAAGTAATAAATTTGTTAATAATATATATTTTGGCAACATAATAAATAAGGCATAAATAATATAAATAATAAAAAAATTAATGTGTATATATATGAATAAAATAACTAAATATGTTTTTAGGAAAATGATTTATTTTGCCAAAGAAAATATTATTATTTCTTAAAAATTTTAAAGATGAAATCCCATAATTTTTTTTCATAAAATTAAATAACCACACAAAAAAATTTCATATTAATTATCTTAATAATAGAGGTTGCAACAAAATATATTTGTCCAAGTAGTATCTTTTTAAACAACACATTGCATTATCTGAAAAGAAAAAAGAAAATAAAAAGGACATGACTATTCTTGTATATAGTGAACAATTTGATCTCTTATGGAGTCACGAAGCCGAGCCATGTGAGATGAAGAATCTACTGATGAAGGTATATGTGAAGATCCAATTCCATCATCATCATTATTTTCTTCTGCATAAGAACCTTCTTGTTCAAACTGAATGAAACCAGGATCAGAAATGGATGTTGATCTAATGAAGTTATGTATGGCCATCGTTGCACAAATAATTTGAACCTGTGTTGGAAAGTCATAGCTCGGCATGTTTTCTAAAATTGCAAACTTATTCTTCCAAACTCCAAAAGTTCTTTCAGTAGTGCTCCGTAGACTTGAGTGCAAATAATTAAACACCTCATTCTCATTTTCAAGTGCAGATGACCTTCGGAAATCAGGGAGATGGTAGCATTCACCTCTGTAGGGACCAACGTATCCCATGTGTGTCAAATAGCTAGCATCCACCAAATAATATTTGCCTACATGAAATATATTAGTGGTGTCAATAAAATTTGTTTTCTAACAGTTAAGCATAAATAAATTGTAGCAATTTAAAATATACCTTGAGGCGGATGGGGAAAGTTCATGGAAGGAGTTGTGAGGGCGTGGTCAAATATACGAGCATCATGCGTACCATCTTCCCATCCGGCCAATACAAAAGTGAAGCACATGCCCCAATCACAAATCGCCATTACATTTTGCATCGCTCTTCCTTTTCAGTTAATAAATTTTATTTGCTCAGTTGCATCAACAATGCATAAGATATGTGTTCCATCAATTGCTCCAATAGCATGTTTGAAAAAGGGCCAGTATCGACCACTGGGCCGTATTTTTGTATGCAAATACTGAAATGTTGAATCTTTTGGTTTGATATTGGACATAGCAAGTCTACAACATGCCAGTAAGATATTATGGAAATGTCTACTAATTGTCTCTCCTGAATGCTGAAATCTTTCTTGTTGCATCCTACTACTAAGCGCATGGCCAACGGTATTTAAAAACATTGCAACCATTTCATGTATCCCATCATTTCTAGTTTTCCTTGGACCGTGTTGTTGCAATTCTGTGCAAAGACTAAAGAACACTTGCCTTTCTATCCTAAACATGTTATAAAAACGGGAGGAATGGCCTTGTAAAATGTTCCTTACCCATACCTTGCCTGTATAAATACTTGTATGCTGAGGCTCTTTACACAAATAGAGAGAAGCATATCCACCAACTGCTACTGCAACTTGCTTAACCCGTTTGTTCCATCGTTTACAATACTTTTTTGAAATTTTGATTTCATCAGCCATTTTTTGTCTTGTCTTGTACACACAGACATAACATTCAGAAAACCTGATATGAAATTGCTAAACATTTAACAAGAAAATAAGTTGTTTAATTCCTACAGAAATTCAGTAGTCACATAATACAATAGTGCTGGTTACATCATTCCTAAAAATAGATACAAATTATTACAGTCATCTTCTAAGCAACACAAGAAGTAGTCAGATACTATAATAAGCAACACAAATGAAGTCTCAATCCTTAGTTGCATGCTTCAAGAAGATCAGGAGTTTTTCCCTCTTGTTCTTCAGAGCCATATACATCTCCCCTGCAGCTGGCTTGTCCATAAGGAGTGTTGTGCACTGGCCAAACAGATCAGGATCATCAACAATTTTATCAACTTCATTAAAGTGCTCCATGACTCCCGCAATTGATGTCTCATAAGCACGTGCTTGTTCTTCTAGCTTCCTAGCACGTGCTTCTGAAATCTCTTCATGTTCACGCTAAGAATCATTTTCATTTGCTTGAGCTATCCTGCTTAGTGCATCCGCTATTTTCATAGTGGTAGTAGGTTTTGTAACATCCTAATTATTATAAAAAAAATTTTAAATTATTATTAAAAAAATTTAATAATGTAAAATAATATTTTATTATTATTAAATAATAGTATTTTATTAATATTTTAAAAAAAAAATTTGACCCAGCTTTCCACTGACTTTCGATGGAAAAGCTGGGGGGTTATTAAGAGGGAGAAGAATATGGGGGAAGACCATTGATGAAAGGAAGAATTTGAAGCTGAAAATTAAAGAGGGAGGAGGAAAATGGGGAAGGATAATAAATGAGAGAAGAAAATTGAGGAAGGATGGTTGGCATGTTAAAGCATAAATAGAAGAGTGTGAGTGTTATGTAGAGAAGAGAAAGAGAGGGTGAGAGACGCAGGAAGAAAAGAACAAGAGAGTCAGTGAAGAGTTCTGCAAGTACATGCTAGCATTTGGGGATCATTTAGGTACATAAAAATACTTCTTTCTATTAGATTTCTTTTATGAATATTTTCTATATATTTAGAACTTTATATTAGTAGTATTACTACAATGTTTAGAGAAAATTTTGTGAGCTGGGTACAGAGTAAGTAGTGATTTTTGACAATATATGACTGTAGAAAGTTAAAGATAAATAAGTAGTTAATTTTAATCGGTTTAGATTTGTCTATTTATTATCTATGGTATTTAAAATTAAATTTATTTGTTGAAAAATCTGTCATTTATGATATATATCATATTTATACCGATTAAAAATAGGTTAAATAATTTATTTGGGTTGTTCGATATATTATTAAAATTTTAATCGGTTTATATTTGTTTATTGATTGTTTTGAGAATTTTAAACTAAGATTTTAGTTGAAAAATGTATTATTCAAGATATATAGAATGTTTTTACCGATTAAATTTAAGTTAAATAACTTATTTGGGTTACTTAATGTATTATTGATATTTTAATCGATTTAAAATGTAAAATAGGTTAAGACTATATTATTAGAAAAATTTTGAAACTGGAAACTTAAGTTATAAATTGAGATTCTTACAATATTAGATAAAAACAATATTTTATAAATATTTATAATTTAAATGAGTTATTTGGTAGGAAAAAAAAATTTATTTGAAGTAAGAATTTTTGGATAGTAAATATATGTATAGATATTATTAATAATAAATTCTATGTAATTTAAGTTAATTATTTGTATGTATATTAAATTGTATCTATATTATTTGTAGATTATCTTGTACTTCGGAGTTTGTAATTTGCGCTCTTATTTCTCAAGCTGTGAGGTTAGGCTTGGAGTAGAGGTAACCGGGGTTAATTTATTTTATATACACGCTTTGGATTGTAAGGTGTTTATTATGTTTTTATTTTCTTAGTTAATTTGTAAAAGTATGCCGTGAATAAAATATATATTTTATTATATGACAAATTTTGGTGAAGTGGGAAGTATGTTGATCTAATTATGTTTGAGTTGTATTTTATTGGAAATTGTGTTTTCGTGTAGTACTGAATTTAATATACTAATATTATGTTATTAAATAAAATGAAAATGTGTTATATTTTGTTTGAAATTATATCATCTTACTTTGAAGATTGTGATATTTTGATTTATATTGTGACTATGCATGGGGTTCATATGTGGAGGATGGGATTTTGTTATGTGGAGGATAATTGTTCTTGAAGCCCGCGCGGCATGCCTACACTACGGATCCCAGTGTTTGGCCTTATTGTTAGACCCCTGTAGTTCTTCCTTTTCATTGGCCCGGAATTGAGAATGAACTCTTGGGTAGACACCTCTTGCACCATAGTCCATTCTTGGGCAGTGTAGGTACAAGAGGGGGCCCGTTGCTTGATGTGAGTGGGGTGACCTTTGGCCGGGTTACTCAGCACAGAAAGCCCGGGTCCTTGTCAAGGAGTCATAAGGAGGAGAAAGGTGATGGGAGGGCATATTTCATTGTGTTGTTGCATATATGTACTTTTATATGAATTGTGTTGTGGATGAAGAGATATACTCTTTTTATGTGATTATATCTATTAAAGTACTATTTATTTCTTAAATTATATTTAAGCACTACTTCACCAACTTGCCATCCTACTTGTATATGTCATAAATTAATACTTGGTTACTGGGACTTTATGTCTCACCCCGCTATTTATCAATACTTTTCAGGAGAGCCATCTAGTTTGGCTCGGCGTGAAAGGAAGCAACCAGAGGCATAGGCGAGCATAGCCTAGTAGTCCTCTTTTGGTTTAGGCATGTAATGTTATGTATATTGCCATCTTAGGGCCCACAACTATGTTGACGTATACTTTCTTTTGTTTGGATGACTGTATTTGATGGAATGCTGTTAAAATGGCTGAAGGCCATAAGACTCTACTGTATGTGATACTCTTAGGTGTATGCCTTATGGGTTGGGTTGAGCAACCTATGTTTCTTGTGCCCTAAGTCTTTGTGGGATGAATATTATGTTGGGCTTGTGGGCGGTTACTGTGCCCTGAGACTTTGTTCTACGTTGTTAAACTTATGGGTGTTTTAAGTATCCTAAGCCACTTGGGATATTTTCGAATTAAGTCAAACTCTTTATAACCATGGTAGTATTTTAACACTCTAACTCAATTCTTTTTCTACCATGGTTATCATTTTAAAAATAGTTTTATAATTATGTATTAAGAAGAGGTCTTTTCAAGTTTCTTCTTCATGGATTCATCTTTTTTTCTAACCCCTAATGAGCTACTAGGTTGACCGCCACCTGTGCTTCTATCCCCACGAAGCCACAAACTTCACATTGTGTCAGTCAACAGTGATGGATCTCTTTTTCACCTGTTGACTCAAGAAGAACGACCCAATGTTTGGAGGATTATTATCCATATTCAGAAAGAATATAAACCTCTCTAATTTTTAAATTGAATTTTTTTTAACTATTAATTAATTTTCTATATTTTGTAAATTGAAAATTTGATCTAATTTAATTGGTAACAGGCTTGCTCACGAGATGACATTTCTAGAGGCCATGAGGTTGGGACGAGGCATCCCATTCTATTTTTATTTAATTTCCCATATAGATCTCCATATTTATTCTTACTTATCTTCCTCCCCCCCCCAAACGTAATTCATTTTATTCAATTTCCCATACAGATCTCCATTATTGATTAAAGAAAATAATAGAAATAAATAGAGAGAGACCGAGTCGGTTCCAGGTCTTGATACTGATAGCTCATGCAGTATCTTGACTACTAAACTCTCGATAAAAATGGCACAAAAGATGCACCAAATAGTGAAGCAAACAACACCGAAAAACTAAACAGTTGGATGAAAAGAAATGAGTAAAGACACATCCTATTTATAGGATAGGGTGACCCTTATTCTTATTTCAAGAAGATGCAATCTTCTTTAGTTGTCATAGGATAATATTCTGATTCTACAATCAATAATTAATATAAGATTGATTTTTGTCCAATCAATCAAGCTCTGAATATTTGATTGGATATTTTCCAATTAATCATTCATTACTTCTTCCTTTTGATTTATGATTGTTTTTCCTCGTTAGAGGGATTATCTTCTTTTAGGTGTGGACTCGGGCCCAATGTCCAATATTAACATATACACAACAATCATTCATTATTCAGTTCACCAACTCCCTCCCTCGAGGGGTGTTCAAATTGTCTCGCTCCGGTGGGTCCTTCTTGGTCCCAGTAACTTTGGGACAGGACGGGACGGGACAGGACAAAATATATCTCGAGACGGGACATGACATGAGACGGGGTCATCCTGTCCTGGGGTATATACTATATACTTAAAAAAAATTGCAAATATACCAACCTCCCTATCAGATCCTGACTTGCCCTAAATTTTTATTTCTAATAGTCTAATACCAAACTAATTCAGCGCCTCCCTTTAGCCTTCAGTTCACTCCTCATTCTTTCCTTCCCTGGCTCCCTGCAATGCGACCTCTATAAACCTTTGACGCCTCCCTTGTCACCTTGCCGCCTTCAAGATCACTTCCTCAAGTCGACTTTATTTTCTGGTTGCTGGTACTGGAGGAATTGATTAGCAACTTTGATCATCTCTTCAAGGTACCGGGCTCACAAGCCTATCGGGACAAAGTGCTAGAGGGGGCTATTTCTAAACCGGCTTCCCCACGACAGTGTGCTTCTACTCTCCTGCAGATCTCCCTCTAGATTGGCCTCTCGTGTGTAGCCATTCAGTCTAGTCTGTAGATCGCTAGTTGTGCCCTCTCGTGGACATTCTCAAGGATTTTTTCTTGGGCCAGTGCTCTGACGTCGGTGTCTCTCCTACCCTCTTCTTCAAGTCTGATTACGGTTGCTTTGAGTCTCTTCCCTACCCTTGACAACCACTAAGGTAAGGGTGATTTACAATCTTCCAAATGTTAAAAAGTATAATACTCCCATGCTAATCCTGCTTCTAATTTTCTTGTATTTGAGATACCCATATACTGATTGCACCTCGAGGGCCTAACTAATATAAATTGCATTGCCCTGATATAAAATTCTCACCGTGTCTCTTCCCGTGCCAGCTCTGCCTGTGCCTTTGCTATGAACTGTCCCCTGAATCAATTCATCTGCGAGACACAGGTAACTGTCTCTCTTCTATTTTTGTTTTTTAAATTCGAACAACTGTGGCTTTTTTGGTCTGTGGCTTAACTAGCTTCACTAGTGAAATACAGTTAAGACTTAGGCTGGGGATATATTATCATTTAATGGAAATATCATCCGTGCATGATTCGAATTGAGCATAGTTAAATGATATGTATTGTGTTTGTTGTCAGTTTGTTGTCTATTGTGAGGAGGTAAATTGATTAGTTAGCAATTTGATTTGTAAATTATTTGTGCTCTTTTTCCTATTTATGCAGAAAAGAAGTTTAATTAATTTTAAAGATGTCGAATGCACAAACTACTCAAGAAGATTGTGGTGAAACTGAAAGTAGAACTATAGAAACACCCTCTGCTAATGAAAAGGAAAAAGACACTGGTTTGACAAATATTGAGGGTAAGGAAGAGATGAACCAAGAGCAAAAAGACAGAAATATGTAGTTTAGGATCACATTGACAAGCTTCCTTTAAGCCAAACAAATGGAGAACTCTGAGCAAAGTGCAGGTATTGTCTAACAACAATTGCTTGTCATTCTTCATATGGGACAAGTGGATTAAGAAAACACATAGAGAAGTGTGCCTTAAATCCAAGCCGAATTAATAAGAGGACACAATCTTTGTTGTCAGGCTCTCAATTACGTTCTTCTAAAACATTGAGTCATCATATATTTAATCAAGAAGAATGTAGAAAAGGTGTTGCATTGTTTGTTATATTGGATGAAATGCCTTTTCGAGTTGTGGAAGGTGATGGGTTTAAAGAAATGATGACCAGGATAGAACCCCTTTTTCAAGTCCCATCAAGAGTGACTATCACTAGGGACTGTTTGGGTTTGTATCTTGAAGAAGCGAGGAAGTTGAAAATATATTTTAAAAGAACAAAATTTCATGTTTGCCCTACTACATATACATGGACTTCTTGTCAAAATTCTAACTTTATGTGCTTAACTGCTCACTGGATTGATGAGGAATGGATATACCAAAAGCGAATCTTGAATTTATGTGTAGTTGAAAATCATAAGGGTGATACAATTGCATCAGAAATAGAGAAATGTTTATTAGCTTGGGATATTGAGAAAGTGTTTACTATCACAATTGATAATGCATCTTCAAATGACAATGCAGTGGCAAAATTGAAAGATGTTTTGAGCTATTGGAATGGTTTGGTATGTAACGGGGACTTCTTGCATTTGAGGTGTTGTGCACATATTTTGAATTTGATTGTTTGTGATGGTGTGAAGGACATGCACAGATCTATTGAAGACATTTGAAATGCCATTAAATATGTGAGGTTTTCTCTAGAAAGGTTGCTCAAATTCAAAGAGCTTGTTGAGAAAATGAAAGTTGACTCTAAGATCCTACTAACCATGGATTGTCCAACTAGATGGAATTTAACTTACATCATTTTGGAGAATGCCATTAAATTCAGTAGCGTCTTTGAAGGAATGGAGAAAGAGGATAATGATTACACAAACTATTTTGTGAAGAAAGCATTAATTGGTCCTCCTGATGTTTCCAATTGGAAATATGCTAAAGAATTTGTTGTCTTTTTAAAAGTGTTCTATGACATCACTTTGCAATTTTCAGGATCACTTTATATTACCTCAATTGTATGCTTCCAACACATAGCTGATGTGTTTGTTATCCTACAAACAAGGGCAAATAATCCTAATTTTTTGGTGTCTGATATGGCTAAGAGGATGAAATGCAAGTATGAAAAGTATTGGGGATGGTTGGAGAATCTCAATCCTTTGTTGGTAATAGCAATGATTCTTGACCCTAGGTATAAGATGAAGTTTTTGAAGCTTGCTTTTAATGAGATGTTTCCTGATTCTACACAATGTGAAGCCATGACAAATAGAGTTACAAATGCCTTGTATTGTTTGTATAACTTCTATTCAAGTAGGCATGAAACAAACACATCTAAATCTCAAAACCAAAATCAGACACAAGCATCAAGTGATCCTACCGATTTAAGTCAACTTCGGATAGCAATGTTGGAATCTAGGCCTCTACTGCAACTATTTGTTGCTCAAAATGAGATTGAGGTTGAAACATATAAATATGCAAAAGTGGACAAGTATTTTCAAGTTGAGTTAGTTGATGTGCTTCGTTCTAACTTTGATATTTTAGCATGGTGGAAAGTAAATGGTTCCAAATACAAAATCCTTTCATTGAATGCACGTGATGTTTTGGCTATGCCTTTATCCATTGTGTCTTTAGAATCTGTATTTAGTACAGGAGGTCGTGTCATTGATGAATTCAGAAGTTCCCTATCATTAAAGATGGTCGAGACACTAATTTGTGCACAAAATTGGTTATCTCCATCTACATCAAAACTAAAGGGATTTGATACTGATAACTTCAATAATATTGACATTGGTAATTTGTATTCTTTATTTTATTTTATTTATTTTTTCAACTTTGTTCAAATACCTTATACCACTAAGGCACTAATAAATTGTTCTTTTTTTGGTGTTTTTTTTTTTGCAAAAGAGCAATTAACAGCTTCAATTTCAAATCTCTTAGAAAGTTAAATTGCTTTGTAGTTGGCTCATGGTTGGTTGCTTTGATTTAGCTTTAATGTCATGGATTGAAATTTTATATTATTGTGTTTTGCTTGTTTTGGTTTGGACTGATTGTGTTACGACTGTCTTGGAAATGAATTGTTATGGTGGATTGTTCTACTTGGATTGCAGATTTATTATTGTGTTCTTGATTATTAAAAGGTGGTTCAAAATATTAAAGGGTTTGTGATGACAATATTAATGTAGCAAGGTGTGTTTCAGTAATGGATTAGTGACTCCCTGTTTTAGGAACAAAAGAAAGAATAGCAGTCCCTGCAGGATTTTATTCATAGTTACAGTTTACTTATTTTCCTCAAAGGCGCATGATTTTGATGCATACTTTAGTATTTTCAATATATTGTGAAGTAATCATTGTCCCCTTGATATGAGTAATGATTTGTTGTTCTAATTCTCAAATCTTCGCATTCACTTGACTGCGCAAATATGGCATGTATTATTGCTATGGTGATGGTGTTTTTTATTTTTAGATCAGTTTTTTATCATTATTATTATGTATAACGAACCAAAGGACTTTTTGTTAATTTAAAAGTATTGCAAAGGCCCAAATAATAAAGAGAAAATGCGGTGCCCAAAAAAGAAAAAATGAGGCCATCTTGGCCCAATAGAAAGGGTCCAATTTGAAGGGGTGGGGAAAAAAAGGGATGAGACGTCCCTGTCCCGTCCTGGTCTTGACAGGACATGGGACAAAATCTCTGTCCTATCCCTGTTCACAAGGACGGGCCTGTCCTGGTCCCATCCCGTCCCGTGAACACTCCTACTCCCTCCTCGTATCTCCCACCCCTCACCTCTTGTTCTTAACTGTAATATCCTCTCTTTTTCTTCTTCTTCTTCTTTCATGGCATTGCTTCTAATATCCAGCTCGATCATAAACTTGTTCCTCTGCTACCAGTTATATATAGCTCCTACGCTTCAGGCTGTCGTGTGCCTGTACCCTTGGCTCGTGGTCGACAACCTCTACAACATCAGGCCTCTTAGGATCCGCTGCTTCACCGAGTGGGCTTAATCCCAAAAATATGGCTCTTCTTCGATGGTTCTATGTTTGTTTCCTCTTTTATTATACTACCTCCAGTGCTAATTATAAGAGCTAGTTGACTAATTTGAGGAGATTATAGAAAAAAGTTAAGTTAGTTATTTGTCATAAATAGGTGTTATCTTTCCTAAAATATCTTTACTAATCAAATGTATTGGTTAGAATTACTATTGTTAGAAGGGCTATCTTGAAAAAAAAATGTATAGATATTATAAACAAAGTGAATTAGGGTCTTATATTTAAGACCAAAATAAAAGTCAAATGAGGTCCTATATTAAGGACCGGAGGTAGTATAATATATTTAAAAGATATCAGTTTATTATTTTTTCACACCAACTTCCATCTTATCGGCACACCTTAGCTAGTTTTTTAGGGTTGCACTGATTCAAGTCCTTTTCAAAGTTCAAGGACTAACGATACAAACAGACAAAATTTAAAGAACCAACAACTACTCTTTGAAACTTCAGAAACTAATGTCAAAATGAAAATAAAGTATGAGGACCAAAAATAGTATTAACTCTATGGACTGCTTTTATTTCTCAAATGATATGTCTTGTGCATATTATTTGGAAGAAAAGGGATCATACTGTTTTACATCATGCAAAAAGAGACTGCCCTTCGACAATAATTAGGGAAGTAATGCAAATTGCGAACTTTTAAGATCTTGAATCCTCAATTTCTTCTCCCATACTAAAAGTTGATAGGCCAAAATCCATTGTTGATTTCAGCCTATCTTTGCACAATGATGAATGGAATTATTTGTTATAATAGTTCTCCCATGCAGGAATTTTTGTGGGAAAATAAAATAATTTTAGGGACAACTTTTCTTTCCAAGTATTTTCGTGCTATTCTTTTCTGAATTCGCAACATAGGACTCTGACAACCTGATCCTAAAAGGTCCTTTAACTTTAGGACATTCCAATTTAGTTTTTTATTATTATTTCTTAGGAATTCATTTTACTTCATTGGCTATTTGTATTTGTAAACTTATATTATTTAAATATCATTTTTTTCTTTTATTAAACAAATTATTAAACGTTTTTGAAGTAACTTATGAAATTAACTAACCTTATTTAATACAGCTAGAAATTTTAATTTTTCAATAAGTATAACACGGTTGCCAACTCTTCTTAGCATAGTTTGCCAATAATATTCTAGCAAATTTAGTCAAGAAATTTTTTGAATATTGCCAACTTTCAAAGTACCATGGTTGCCAATTTAGTCAGTAATTAACCTCGTTTAATGCAACTTGAAATTTTAATTTTTCAAGAAGGATAACGTGGTTGCCAACAGTATTCACAGAATCATACTTTTTTTTTGGTCAAAAATTCACAGAATCATACTTAAATTACTAGTTATTTGTAACATGATTGCCAACTTTTATATTCACAACTCTATTAATGTTATTAACTACTTATGATAGGTTCTTGAAATTGAAAAAATTAGTATGAGCCCAACTCTATGATATTAACAGAGTTGCAAATATTGATTGAGTATTGTTAATCATGTTACAAATGTTGAAAAAAAAATTAATTGAAAAACTTAGAAAGCACATGGTAAATAGCATTAATAGAATTTTGAATATCATTATAACAGTTGTTAATTAGGTTACAAATGTTTAAAAAAGTTCTAGTTTAAAAACCTAAAAAACACATGGTAAAACGTTACAAATGTTGAAAGAAATAAAATTTCAATTTAGTCTTTGTGACTAATTTGCAATTTTGCAAATTTAGGTGACTTTTAGGATTTTAGAAATTCAACTATCATTTTAAAAAAAAATATTTTCTTTTATATTCCTCGATATTGTTACATTAATTATCAAGTCAACAAAGAATCCCGGCAATAGGGTAAGCCACTCAATTTTTTTTTTTCCCCTCCCAAAAGGGTGCTTCTTAATTGTTTTCCCCAATATTTAAATCCTGTTAATATTGTCCCCACACAAATATATATAAATAAAATACACAATACTTTATTTCAATCAAATTGCTCTCTGACTGTACAAATGCCACTAAAGAGACAAAAGTGCACATTGTACCGGTGTGAACGTATGTACTTATGGACCCGCATTCAGTGAACAAAGAATCATAATTCCACTTCCACGGATATATATTAGTGCTCTGTCCTCAACCATCGCCTGACCTTTGGCCCCAAAAAAAAAAAGACACTATCGCCTGACCGCCATCAACATTAAAGTAAGAAATTTATGTTATTTTTACGCTTAGTATAGTAGAAGCGAGTTAAGATTTAAATTTAGTTTTAAATATAAAATCTTAGTTTACTTTGTCTCATTTTTTTTTAAAAAAAATTCCTATTGATTGTAAGGAATTCCCACTAAGAAATAATTTCAATCATCCAATATTTTATTACATATGATTGAAGAGGATGATTTAAGAAGACTAACATATATTTATGATAAATAACTAACTTAACTAATTTTTTTAATGTCATCAAATTAGTTATCTAGCTCTTATATTAAGGACTGAAATTAATATTTGCTAATATATATGCCTCTGGTCCTATTTATAGAGCAGAAAGAGAAGACATTTTTTACTCCTATTTATAGGGTACTGAAAGAAATTTTCCATACAAATATACAATTTTACCTTTCATTTATCATTGTATTGACTTTATCTACATGGGATATGATATATATTAAATAAAGATAAAGTTGAAAAGTTGTTAAATTTTAAAGAAGACTTAATAAATCTTTTTTTATTTGTATAGAAGTGACTTATAAATAAGACTAGAGGAATATATATATGTGTGTGTATTAATTTTATATAATTAAACACATGCACAAAAACATATCAAGACCAAGGCCATGCTTGAGTCTATGGTCTCATTTAAACTAGACAAGTGGCGTTAACACTGGGACATATATATATATATATATATATATATAGATATTTATATACTTGAGTTCCAAAATAATTAAGTTTCTTTAATTATATTTATATTGCGCAAGGGTATGAGGTATGTTCAATGTTCATCACATCTAAATGTTATGTATGTATGACTTCCGTATTTAGATCTTAATTTACAGTAGTGTTTCTTTGTTTTTTTATATATATATATATAATTTTAAGTGGTCACCTTCTTTTAGTTGATGAAGTTAAGGAACCTCACACAAAGTTTGTACAAAAGTGATTATGGAGAATTTTAATTTGAAAATGTGAGCAAAAGCTAATGTGAACGAAATGAAAACGAATAATAAACAACTAAAGCAAAAGAGAACAAAATTATGAAAGAGAGAAAAAGAAAAACGCGTAGAGGAATAATGCTGAAAGCATCAATGATATGGATGGCAGAATCACCAAGGGATCGTAAACTGGACTCTTTATTAAATTAATCGAAATATTGGTTTAGAGATTATTGGTCGAATACGGGTTAAACCGTTTGTATGTGTGTATTTAACTATTAACTATTTATATAAAATATTGGGAAAATAAAAATTAAAAACAATATAATGGAGGAAATATAAAAGTCATAGATAATAAACAGACAGTGCATTATTGGAATATTACTTAAAAATTTTAAAACAAAAAAGTGAGAATGCGATTTAAAAGATTGCTACAAATTTTTATCATAATTTTTCAGGAGTTCTCTTCTATGGTTTTTTTTTTTTTATCTCTTATTTTCCTTCTGCCTCTCTTATCTTCTTCTTTCTCTCCAAGCTCTCGCATTTCTTTGGACAACTTGTCCAACTCATTGAATCGTCCAGAGTTACATTGAGTCAATTCCAAGTTCACATTGGTCACTTGCTTTTCACAATTCAATTGATTTATCGGATAGATTAATTAAGTGATTAGATTATTAGTCCGACTACCTAACTCGATCTAAGTATCTATTTATTAGAGTAAATCATTTTATCGTAAACATAACATACATACAAACCCCGATATGAACACATGAATTTTTTTTTTTTTGAAAAAAATCATAGCCATCTATTTTTTGAGTCAACTTATCTGCACTTATCTCTAATCAAGCACCATTAAAAAAAAATAAAGAATAAAATCAAAAGAAAAGAGAGCTCTTCTTTTAGTGGACGTACATCACATGGCCTTATATAAGGTAGGGGAAAGGGTTCAAATGGTGGAAGCAAGGGAAAGAGAAAAAGTAAGCAGTTTAATTAATGGAAGGCATCATGTGGTGGTGTTGTGTTATGATGTTTATTACGCTGATGATGATGAGCTTGAGAGCAGAAGGGCAACTCAAAGCTGGCTTTTATTCATCTTCATGTCCATCTGCAGAAGCCATAGTAAGATCAACCGTAGAATCTCACTTCAATAAAGATCCCACCGTTGCTCCTTCCCTTCTCAGGCTTCACTTCCATGACTGCTTCGTCCAGGTTTCACCATATCATTTCTATCTCTTCAGTTTAGGGAGGTTGACTTGTTGATTAAGAGATGATTATTATTGTTAATCATTAATTAATGTGTTTGATAATTATTATGATTAACAGGGATGTGATGGATCCATATTGATATCAGGATCATCGGCAGAGAAGAATGCTTTAGCAAACACTGGTTTAAGAGGCTTTGAAGTCATTGACGATGCCAAATCTCAGCTTGAAGCTTCTTGCTCTGCTGTTGTATCCTGTGCGGACGTTTTAGCTTTGGCTGCTCGTGACGCTGTCATTTTGGTACGCTTATCACCCCTCTGAAAAATCTTTGGCTAAATTACACTAAATTTCCCCAAACTTTTGATATATATAAATAATCTCTTTAACCTTTGAAATTTTGTAATAAACCTTCCTGAACTTTTACATTTACACACACAAGTCCCATGCTTTTAGTTTTAGTTATTATCTTTTTGCAAATGGCTCACATGTACCATGAAATTTATCTACATACAACTCAAATTTTGACAGGTTATATATATAAAAAAGGTTAAGATGCATTTTAAAATATTTTTTTATATGCATCCAATATTTTGAAATATTTTTTCAGATGTGTTCATGAAATATTTTTTGATGCATTTAGTATTTTAAAGTAATTTTTTAGGTGTATTCAGTATCCTAAAATAATTTTTAGTACATTAAATGTCAAAAGGTGGGTTTCTTACTTAGTGCTTTGCGCTAAGGGAACTCTTACTATTTATTAGCTTGGCTAGTGTTCCGAGAGAATCTAGTCATTTAGTCAGTTCATTGCAATCTCTGGAAAGCAAGGGGCAAAGCTTTTATACCTAGACAAAAATTACTTCAAAGTACGAGACATAATTTAAAAATATTTTAAGATGTTAAATATATTACAAAATATTTAAAAGTGTTGGATACACCTTACTCACGTATAAAAATTAAAGTTTCAAGGGTGTAAAAATCATGGTTTCGGTTAAGGAGATTATTTTGTATATAACTCTCAAGTTTTTCTCAACAAATATTTCTCTCCTCAAAATTTTATGGGCCTAAAATAGCTCTTTGAAATATGGAAGACTGGTGGGCCCAGCTGGTCAGTACCAACGGGAAGAAGAGACGGCACCGTTTCATTGTCATCTCAAGCCTCCAACTTGCCTTCCCCCCTCGACCCAGTTTCAGTACAGAGGCAAAAGTTCTCTGCAAAAGGCCTCGACGATCATGACCTCGTTACCCTCCTTGGTATTCTCTTCCTCCAAACAGTCCCTTAACACCTAATTAATCATCTTCATGAACCAATCTGTTTAATTCTTTTGCTTGTATACATACAGGGGCTCACACTATAGGCCAAACAGACTGCAGATTCTTCAGCTACCGTTTATACAACTTCACCACTGCCGGAAACTCCGATCCGACGATAAACCAAGCTTTCTTGGGGCAGCTTCAAGCTCTGTGTCCCAAGAACGGAGACGGGTTGAGGAAGGTGCCGTTGGACAGAGACAGTGCGGCGAAGTTCGACGTGAGCTTCTTCAAGAACGTGCGTGACGGTAATGGGGTTTTGGAGTCTGATCAGAGGCTGTGGGGGGACTCTGCAACACGAGGTGTGGTGCAGAAATATGCAGGGACTGTGAGAGGCTTGTTTGGGCTGAGGTTTGAGTTTGAGTTCCCCAAAGCCATGATCAAGATGAGCAGCATTGAGGTGAAGACTGGAAGTCAAGGAGAGATTAGAAAAGTGTGCTCTAAGTTTAATTGAAGATGGATATGCGTAAATGGAAAGTTGGAAACTCATGATTGCGCTGTTGTCGGTATAAAGTACTATGATTTTCTATTATATGTTTGGTTTGGGGGAAAATATTTGCTGAGGGGAAAAGATTTTCGTGTTTTCATGTAAAAGAATAAGAAAAGCTTTGAGCTTTCGTGATTCAAGAAACGCACGAATAAGGCAACTTTTTTGGAAAAGTTCTGAGCTTTCGTGATTCCAGGAACGTGTACGGCAATTTTTCTATCCAGCTGGCGAAGACAAAACGAGTATTTTATTACTTTGTAAAAGAGCCACTAAAAACCGTATTCGTCGACTCTGAGATACGAACTCTCGCGGGCAAACCCCACGTAAGCAGGCACACGCCTTAACCACTCGGCCAAAGCGACCGAGTTGCCAACAAAGCTGCCACAACTGATAACATTACTTTAACTTGTTAGGTGCTTTATTGTCAGAAACTTAGAATCACTAGCATTAGCCATAATATTTATTGGGTTTGATTTCAAATTTACCCTAAAAGTTTAATATTGTATTAATATTACCCTCATACTATTCAAAACGTTAACAATTAAGATCAGCATTTGAACAGTGAATGGTAGGTGGTGATATTATTACGATTTGTTCATGACAAATTTGTACCTAAAAAACTTCTTAATATTAAGTACTTTTGAGTGAAAATTTTTAAAACAAATTTGCATCTTATTTCATTTTTAATCTAGGGAAGTTAAATATTTCTTGATGTTTGATTATTTTACTTCTTGTGAACAAAAGTTAGGAAATTAAGAGGTATAAATTTTTGAAAATCCTTTTCAATGTCTTCTTGTCTCTCTAAATTTTCCATATAGAGTTACCACATTGATATTGATATAGTGCTTTCAGTTTACAGAAACAATTAAAGATAAATAATGTATAGATCTCAGGTAAGCAAATTAATTACTACTACCTTAGGACTTTATTTATAGTTTATAAATATGGTCTTATAATTAAGGTTAAGTAGTATTAAGTTATCTGATTCTGACTTATTACTAAGACATAGCTTGTGCCAAAAGAAAAAGTGTAGAATAAGTTGTAAATTTTTAGATATGACTCGTGAATTTTTTATTTTTTATTTTTCAAATTCTTTGGTTTGGGCTTAATTGAAAACTTTTCACAAGTCCTCACCTGGTGTTTATGAGTTAAATTGAGAAATTTGCAATGACGATGTGTGTTTTTATAATCAAATCAGATATTGCTTCAAAAATAAATGTAAGACTCATTTCCACTACAAAATAAATTTTATATTTAAAATTATAGGAGAATATTCATTCCAATGCCGTAGCTGACTTATTTGGTTGGCCATTTACTAACTCCAGCCAGCACGTCATCAAGTGAACAGTTTTCTTAAACAAAAAAATTGGATCATTAAAAAATATTTTTCTAATCCTAAATATAAAATTTCTTTTATAATGTAAATTATACTATAAAATAGATCTTATATTTATGACTGGAGGAGTAAATAATGCTGTTTTTGATTTGGGATCAACCAAAGCACATGGAGCAAATGGATATACAGCTTTGTTTTACCGATCAGCGTGAAATGATGTAAAAAAAGAGGTACATGTCTATATGATATGGTAAAGAAATTTTTTAGAAAAATTAATCTTTTAATCATTATAGTTTTTACTTATTTATAATTCAATTTTTACACTTTAACTCCATGTAACTCAATTCTTATAGTTTTAACTCGGTTGTAATTCAGTCTGTTAAGTTTGTATCGCTACAATCTGGTCGCTATACTTTTAATCATTTTATAATCTAGTCCCTCTTTTTATCGGATATATAATTTTATTTTTAAAAAACATAATAACTAAATTATAAAATGGATAAAACTATAGGGACCGAGTTATAACGAGTTAGGGTATGTTTGGATTGACGTTAGGCAAAACTGACTTCTAGTTCAACTAACTTTTATAACTGAAGTTGGAGTGAAAGTCAGTTAGTGTAATGTGATTTATGTTTGGATAAGTACTTATAAAAAGTTAGTTGAAAAAATTAAAAGTTGTTTGGATGATTAATAGAAAAGTTAATTTAGTTGTAAAATGACTGAACAGGGTATGAACTTTATTGAATAGTAGTATTTGAAATTTTATGTTTTTAATATGATAATAGTTTAAAAAAATACATAAACTATTATGATAAAAATATAAATAGTTTATTTGTGAGATTATAAAATAAAAATATTTGTTATAGAGAAAAATTTAAAAACACATTGTAGATAATTAATTAAATATATATAATAGACAAACATGAGTATAAATTAAAATTTATTTGGTCTCTAATTAAGGTAAATGAAATCATATAACTAATTAGATCATAAGCTTTGCACAATTTTTCCATAAGCCAGTTAAAAAAGTTGATCCAAATTGCATTGGATAACACTACAAAAAAACATGCTTTTAGTGACGGAATTAGCGACGAACTAGCAACGGATTAGCGATGGAATTTGTTCCGTCACTAATTAGTGACGGAAATCGACGGAAATTTCCCGTCACTAATCCGTCGCTAATTCTTGACAGAAATTTTCGTCGCAAATTAGCGACGGAATTTTTCTGTCGCTAACCCGATTTTTTTAAAAATAAAATAAAATGTCACGTGGCACCTCTACCAATTGCCACGTCATCACTGGGAACCACCTCCACGTGTCTTTGCCACCTCACCTCTACCTGCCACGTGTGTTGCCACCTCACATTTGCCTGCCACGTGTACGGCCGCGTGTCGTCACCACATAATTCTCGCTTCAAAGTGACTTCTCATTGGCTCGAACCCAGGACCTTCTCTGTGTGCGCATGCGGCTTTACTAGTTGAGCTGTAATGATCCTGTTGACTTATTATGTAAAATTAAATATATATAATATTATTTTACACAAACAATTATATATATTATTAAAAACTAAAAATATACTATATGATAATTTTAATCATAACTATTTTAATGAAAAAATAATTTTTCAATATTTGTTTTATAATTTTTTATTTTTAATATAATTTTAATTTCTAACCGCACTAATCTTGAATTTTAAATCATAAATAATTTTTTTATAATTATTTTTTAAATTTATTTTTTAATTAACATTGATAAGATATACAATTTAATGATATATGTATTATATTACATTATATTATATTATCTATATGTGTTTTATATATTTGAAGAAAAGCATTTATAATTAGTCAAAAAATCTTGTTATTCAAAAAATAACTACTATAATAAAATCTAATAAATTATTCTATATAAAAAATTAAATGATTTGAATAAATTATGATAAACAGTATTCTCCTGCTTGTATATATATCCTATATAATTTATTTTCTTAAAATTTTTTATATATACCATTTGTTTTTGTATTAAGACCAAAATCAATCTATTATGTGTATTAATTACATCGTGATTAAATTTTATTTTTTAATGATTGAAATTCAAAATTCACTTCAATATTAATTTGCATTTATATAAATTTATTAAATCGTTTTGAATTTCTATCATATATTATATATTTCAATATATTTTACATATGATAAAATTATTTCTTTCTTATATCAGTTTGTATAAAAAAGTTATTAATATTCTTATTGTATTTTTTAATTATTATTAATAATCAAGAGGAATTTATTTTAACAAAATATAAATAAGTTTTCTAAGAAATTATATTTCTATTTTCAGTATATATATAATGATGACATGAATGATGACAATATCTTCATTAACACCAACTCCATAAGTATATCAATTTATTTTATAGTTAAAAATGTTTTTAAATCATTATATTCTTAATTGTTATAATACATTTTTTGTAAGATTATAATTTAAAATAACAAAATTTAAAATTAGTAATGGATTAGCAACAGAATTGCGACGGAATAGAATTAGCGACGGAATTAGTGACAAAAACTTCTATGACAAACAATTTAGCGACGGAATTTAGTGATGGACAGAAATTTCGTCGCTAATCCGTCACTAATATTAGCGATAGAAAAATTTTGTCGCTAATCTGTCGAAAAAATTAGCGACGGAATTTCCGTCGTAAATTCCGTCGGTAATTAGCGACGGAATTTGTTTCAGTCGCAAATTCCGTTGTTAATCAGCTATTTTTTTGTAGTGTAAGTCAGTTAAAAAAGCTACCTTTTTTCATAACTTAGTTAAAAAAGAAGCCCTATTTAAACAATCTTCTAAGCCACAATAAGTTACAAACCTCAATTTCACGCTTCTCCGTGTGCTTTTACTATCTGCAATGACAATCCAAACAAGGCCTTAAACTTCAGGGACAAAGTTACAATCGAGTCAAAATTATAAGGACTAAGTTGCATCGAGTTAAAGTATAAAAATTGAATTACAAATATGTTAAAACTATAAGGACCAAAAGATTAATGTTTTCAAAATTTTTTTAAAAGAATTCTGACATCAACAGAATATATTTAATTCACATTGCGTTAGTACCTAGACTTGACAAACCCGGAACAGTGACTCAACTTGGTCTTATTAGTCTTTGTAATGTTTCTTGTAAAATTATTTCAAAGATTATGACTGCTAGGATGAGAAATTTGATGAGTAAATATATCTCATAACAATAGCTAGCTTTTGTAGCAGGATTACGCTGAAGATTAAAAACATTTCCACAACAAAAATTAAATAAGAGAAAAATAAAAAAAATAATTAAATATCCTACAGGTAACTTGGACTAAAGACTAAAAATTTCCCCAAGAAGTGGCTCACACCTTTGTTTTAGATGAATCATGATGATTGAGAAAAGAGAAGGATATTGTCATGTCAATTTCTTTAATTTGGGCTTCTTTTTCACGGCGTTAGTTTATCATGTATTAGGAATTTAGAAAATATACTTATATGACCACATATATAGTTTTTTCTTTATATATTTTCTCATATAATTTATTTTCATACGTGGGTAAGAAGCAAGAGAAAAATCAAATTTAATTTATTATGATAATCATTTAAAAGGCGATCAGCACATATTTTGAAACTTTTTAGAAAATCATAAACATGAAGAAGAAAATTGAATCATAAACCCAAAAAAAAAAAAAACAGCAGCAAACTGAATCATAAACAAATATGAAAAGTGTGACATCCTAAATTTAATTGGGTTTCACAGTGTTAAGGGTTATTTTAAAGAGGAATAAAGAGAAGTAAATTACTATACCTGATTTATAATATAAGACGTAATTTGGCTAATTAGCAGAGATTAAAAAATTAAAATAAATTGCCTTAAAGTATTTTATTTATCATTTTTTACAAATTAATTTACTTAAAGTATTTTAGAAAGATCATGTAATACATGTTATAATAATTAAGTTATTTTTAAACTTTCTTGGTTTTATCAAATTAGTCAATTATATCTTATGTTACCTTCGATCTTAATTATAAAACCCTATTTGTAGACACAAATTAAATTTTATAATTAGGATCGGAGGTAGTATCAAGTGCCGAAAGTAATATCAACTATTCAAGTTTATCATAAAAGATTAAAGAAATCAGAGATTTAAAAGTGAATCAAATTGAAGGAAATAATCATGAATAGTTATTTTGTGTGTGTATATATTAAGTAAAAATTGCAATGAAAGATAAAACAAAATTATATACATGTGTATACGTAGTAGTAGTAGTAATAATAATAAGACTAAACAGATTAAAATTTAAAATGTTTCAAATATCTTTCTTATATTGAAATTAGTTTTAATAGGAATTTTTTTTGGTAAATTTTTAATAGGAATTTAAATAGCAAATATATACAGACAAACCAATGTTAACTGTTGTATCAAAACAATATTGATGGTAATAGTGTGACAAGACAAGGTAAGTTAAGAGGCAATATATATATATATAACATAAATGGAAATAATAACAGGGGAAAACAAAAGATGAAAGAAAGCCTACATCAATCCTGTTAAATACGCTCATTTCTTCTATCACTCGCTTACGCTACCACAGCACCAACCCAAGTAGCCGACTCCCTGTATTTTGTAGGTACCTTTCTTTTCTTCTCCTTTTTGACCTTTTATATTCCTCCTCTTATTTCACTGGTACTTTCTTGAGGTATACACTATATGCTGTATCTATATATTTGTATATTACTTTCTCTCTCATCCACGTGTATACATCTCTTTGGCGGTTTAGCCTCTTCTATTTCAATCGTTTTTGACCGCACGAAGGCCAAGAGGTCATCCCTGTTGCCGAGATTCATTTCGTCTTCCAATAGTTGGAGACACCAATCTGGTGCTTCGTGTGGCGTTTGATTTTCTGGTTTCTTGTTGGATGAAACGCCTCATCCTACTCGGCCCGTCGTCGACAAGAAATTGCCATCAATCATCAATCAATAACACTTATTTCTCGTTTAGCCCACTGGGAACACAAATCCATATGCGAAGAGGCACGAGCCGCTCTCCTCGTTGTGTCTGTAGAGTTATTCAGGGCAAAGGAACTATCTTCTTTTGACAAAAAAACCATGGCAATCGTAGATTCATGAATTATGCCATGATGGTATGGGCAAACATTCATTCCCATACTCTGTTCAGTCTCATCCGCCTACCTAATATAATATATGTGTGTGCGTGCGCGTGTGTAATCTTTCTTGTTTTAAATTCACGATTTGGATGACATTCTAATTTAATATTGATTTTCTGTCGCTGTTTCTTCAAGATTACTATATCACACTTTCAATTGCCTGTTACAGTGTCGAGTGAGACTGGTAGATTAATTTCCTTCAAAGGTTTCGTGCACGATTCGTTCATCTTGTGGGTATTTCACTACGTTGTGCTGCCATGACTCCTCCAACCCCAGTTTCTCAATTTAAATCCCTCTTTGGTGAACCCAATATTGCAACACCTCTTCAAAAACCCATCAGTGCCTGTTCAAAACTTGGCTCGCTTTTCTTGCCCAGAAGGTTATCTGTGCAATTTCAGGCTCCTCGTGGCGATTCAAGGATGTCATTGAAGGCTATTACTGTGTCAGCAACCACGGCCGAGAAAGCCAAGAAACCGTATCCTGGTGAATCCAAGGGTTTTGTGGAGGAGATGAGGTTTGTGGCGATGAAATTGCATACCAAGGAGCAGGCTAAAGAGGGAGAGAAGGAGATCAGTCAACCTGAGGAGCGATCAGTGGTCAAGTGGGAACCCACAACTGATGGGTATTTGAGGTTTCTTGTGGATAGCAAATTGGTTTTTGACACACTGGAAAAGATCGTCTCTGATGCTGTTTTTCCTTATTGTGAGTTCAATTTATAAGTTGCTTTTAAAGGCTTCCTTATCTATCTGTCAATCTATCTACCTATATAGTCTGATTATTACTATATTGTTGATCATGGTTTCCTCTTTTTGAGGAACCATTGCTGTCATTTATATTAATCATGTCTGTCCTTTATTGTTTACATGGACCATAAGTTGGTATTCCTTGAATTATCTTATAATTTCTAATGGCTAAATGCTGAAGTTCTTAGTATCTTTCTGTAGATGCTGAGTTCAGAAATACAGGATTGGAAAGGTCTGCAAGCTTGGCAAAAGATCTGGAATGGTTCAGAGAGCAAGGTCATACCATTCCTGAACCTTCTTCTCCGGGTCTTACCTATGCACAGTATCTTAAAGAGTTATCTGTGAAGGATCCCCAGGCCTTTATCTGCCATTTCTACAACATATACTTCGCCCATTTCGCTGGTGGTAGGATGGTTGGGAAGAAGGTAACTGATCATATGCATAATAATCGCTACTCAAAATTCTTGGTTTAACAGAAACTAACTGGTTTAGAAAAGTCTCACTTGTGGACTAGCATGTCAATTGTATGACTCACTTGTTGCTTTGCTTCATCTCCCATGTCGTAATGGCGTCATGATCGTTACTATGATTGTTACATGTTAGATATTGTTCTATAGATGAGAGAAGAAGGTATATTCGAAAATGAAGCAAGAACGTACCTGCTTTCTCTGTTGCATGGGTTGATGCACAAAATTCTACATCTGAGGCCCATAAGGGTATTGTCTATTTGCCAATACAGTCCTCCCTAGAGTTTTGTTGTAAATTTACTCTTTATGATTTGTTTTTACCTTACTCTGTATGCATCTAGTCCAACCTAATGTGAAGGTCTTGAACAATGAAATCTTCAACTTTTCTCGAGTTACTGAGAAAGTTGCATGTGAATGATTTACCACCACTTCTGGGAGGATATATGTTGGTTTCCAGCAATAAATGGAAATCACACTATTGTTGATCCTTCTCATAATCTTAAGACGCAGGCTCTATGGTGTTTTAAAACTTCATTTTCAGTGATTTTCTGGAGCTGAGGGAAAGATTAGTAGTAAATGTTACTTTAGTACTATGCTTAAGGGTTAAGACATTATTTCACTTAAGTTTTCAAGTTTAATCTACAGGTGGCAGAAAAGATACTTGACAAGAAGGAGTTGGAGTTCTATAAATGGGATGGTCAGCTTTCGCAAATGTTACAGAATGTGAGGGACAAGCTGGATAAAGTTGCTGAAGTAAGCTTCTTATACCATAAATCTTTAGCTGTTTTTTCCTTCAGATTTTATGGCTATTGCAATAAGTTGGTTCTATTGCCAGTAGCTGTATATGTCGTGCGGACAAAACTAACAGACGGTCAACAATAAAGAAATTATGACAGATAAAATGGAGCCTATCTTATAAAATTCTGTGCGGAAAAAGTTGATTTGTTTAGGTTTTTGTTATAAATTCTGTTTATTGGTAGCTGCCTTGACGATCGACCATCTAAAGACCATCCAAAGAGCCAATCAGTAGGGTCGAATGTTTGAATACTAGTCGAGTCAATCAGAATTGATTTATTTTCTTAATATTGTTAAAACATTTCGAAATTCAACAGGCTCATATTTTCATCACTACTTGATATCAGTAATTCTTTTTTTCTCATATTATAACACAGTCCTTGAAAATTTTGTTACGCACACACTCCATTGATTCATTGATGCTAAGATTAATACTCAGCCGGAATCAATTATCAACCTAAAACCATTGTTATTTAATAAGTTGCCAGGGGCAATAGTGGCTTATAAGATAACCATAGTTGAGTTCATAATCCATTTTGACATGTATAGATATGTCTGGTAACTTGTGAGATAATCATGGATTTCGGTTCAGTTGATTTTGACATAGGGTCTCAATGGATTTTATTAGGAATGGACTCGAGAAGAAAAGAATCATTGTTTGGAAGAAACTGAGAAATCATTCAAGCTTTCAGGCGAAGTTCTGCGTCTGATAATAGTGTCATGATAACAGTTGTACTGCTTGCTATTTGGGTAATTATTGTGTAAATAATGGCAAAGCTTAGAACATTGTGTGACCTGCATATTATGTTATTTTCAATTCATAAGGTTGCCTATATTTGTAATTATGCATGTTGACAGCTCCGTTTAACGAGTAAGCATTGTTTTCAACTTCTGAATTGCAAAAGTTATCGCACTTCAATGGTAGATAACCCATTAAATATGTCTCATGGAAATTTTTTCAAATTTACTCATGAATGAGGTTGCGAAATAAAGTGAAAAACACTTGGGTTTAAGTATTAATTGCAGAAATGAAATTAACAAATAATCACTATTTATTGTTTAAATGATTTATATTTTGAACTAAACAATTCTTAGGAAATAGGAGGAAAAATCTTAATGGGCTTGATTAAAAAAAAAAACAATAGAAAAATGGGATTAGAAGTTTTGAATTAATTTTACTTACTCTTTTATCTTACATTTTTTTATAATCCAATTTCTCAAATTTTTTAAATCAAATTCATGAAATTTTTTTCTTCCTTTTATTTATTTCCTCATACCAAACAATATAGTAGAAGCAGTGGGGATACACATGTACCCACACTCAATTCATGAAAGATATTGGGTGTGTGCAAACATTGTTTAATGAGTAAACCAAAAAACCCACTTAGAGAGGAAAAATGAACGTCCAGGTGGCCTGGGAATGTGCGCTAGTAGGATTAGTTAGATGATGTCCCAACAGACATATTGGGCGGACCACTTCGCCTCGAGGCCTGGTTCTAACTTGATTGGCCCAGCGTTAGATGGCTTGATCTCTTGTTATCGAAATAAACCTAATTAACAAAAAAGTCTTGTAGCGAAAAAAAAAGTCATATGTGCAAAGTAGTACAAAAGTAAATAATAATACTAGTAGTAATAGTAATAATAAAGGTTAGTATCATCTTCCGTCTTTAAAATTTGACTTTATTTTTATTTTCATCTTTGAAATTTGAAACTAGTGACTTTTATTTTAGAAATTTGACCTTATTTTGGACCACCTAAAGACTTTTAATCCTTGCCTTATTGTGTTTAGTCCTAAAACAAGGTTTCACCAACCAAAACCAATAGTTTCAAATTTCAAGGATGAAAATCAAAATGAAATCAGATTTTAAAAATTGAAGATCATAAGTCAATAAATTAACTCAAACATACTTTTCGTTTATTTTTGTGAACATGTAAATTCTATTCCGAAGAATAAATTTGACCAAATTTTGAAAAAGGTTTTTGATTGTAAAATAGCTTAAAGAAGTTAATTATGGTAGAAAAAGAATTAGGTTACAACATTAAAATGCTACCATGTTACTAAGAGTTTAACTTAATTCAAGAACAACACAAAGAACTTAGGGCGCACAAACAAACCTACAAACCCACCAGGAATCATCACTACAAGACTTATGGTACAAGAAAAATAAAAGACTAAGCCCGGCCAACAAGTCATAATTACTTAAATAAGCATTTAACCACAACGTGATACAAATAAACAGCATCAATAAGTTTTCCAAGAAGTTAAGCGTGAATCCACAATTGGTCACATGCAATAGAATCCTATGGTCTTTAGCTATTCTACCGGCACTAATACTCCATCAAAATATAGTAATAAAATTTTTTAGTGAAAGTAAGTGTATAAGTGAATACAAAGACATGAAACCTAAGATGACAATATAAATACATTATAAGCCTAAGCCACAAGAGGTCCGTTAGGCTGTGTACACTTATGCCTTAAGGTGCTTTCCCTTACGTCGAGTTGAATTAGAATGCTCTCATGAAAACAGTGAAGAACAATGGTTTGAGATATTTAAGTCCTAGTAAGTGGTTCCAAAAAATTATAAATATGAGAAATAAAATAGAAGAACAATGGTTTGAGATATTTAAGTCCTAGTAAGTGGTTCCAAAAAATTATAAATATGAGAAATAAAATAGATTGATGTATTATATTTAGGACCAGATTTGATTTCCTAATTAACTATTATATGAAGTACCAAATGTAGTGTTATGTTAATTATGATTTCAATTGATCTTGATTCAACTATGATTAGTCCACTGATCCTTGAATTATTGTCACAGTCAATTTAGTTATTAGTCCACTGGTCCTTGAATTATTGTCACAGTCAATTCAGTTTGGTCTAGTTTTCAGTAACTTGGAAATAATATTCACCTTTTCTTTTATGCTAAAACTATTAATTAAATAGATTATGCAAAAGTACACTTTAATTTTTAACTTCAGGCAAGGTTTCTTTTAATGTAAAATTTTAATTAAGGACCATAGTAGCTAGTTTATTTTAAACAGCCTCCAAAACATTCTGAAATTTCAATGCAGGACTTAGGGACAAAGTGAAATTAATGATAGAAAACAAAAGACAGTAATGCCCTTGTTAATTGTTGCTTGAAATTTGAAAAGAAGAGGGCTGAAAATATGAGAAAATTTCATCCCACTTTTCCCTCTCACTAAAAAATATCACTCACATTCCCTATTCTTTCCTTTCACAACTTTTTCATCTCTCCCTTTTGAAAACTCTCAAACAGCTTCAACGGTTGAGAGAGATTCTCGTCATCGCCATTGTTCTAGTGTAGCCATTGTCATGGACAAAAGAGGAAACTTGAAAGGCCGTCGCTTTGGTGTGTGATAGTTGGTACAACAAAAAGAAGAGGAAGGAAAAAAAGACATCGATTGAAAGGCCATCGACAAAAGAGAAAGGAAAAGTAGAAGAAACAAAAGCCAAATACAAGAGTGAAGTTTGGTGAAGGTAAGCCTCCTTTAATATCTTGAATATTCTATTTGTCCAAGTGGGTTTATTTGGAAGTGAGATAGGCTAATGGACTCCTTTTTGTGAGACTGAATCTTCCAATATTCTGTTAGTATATTAAGAAAAAAATCATCGATTGTTTGGGTCTATTTTAATGATGGATGCTTTGTTTTTTTACTTTTGACAATGTTGGATTATTCGTTTATCTTTATTTTGGTTTTTGTGATGGGTGGTCTATGAATAAAAGTGTGGGTGGGAACATTATGTTTAAGATAAGGTTTGGGCTTGAGAGAAGAACTCAATTTTTGTCATTATTTTTTGTTTAGTGGCCTAACAATTGAAGTTAGGCAATTTATGAGAAAAAGTAGTGCATTTATGAGTTGATTGTGGCAACTTGATATTTAGTGGCCTAACAATTAAAATTAGGCAATTTATTAGAATAATTAGTGTATTTACAACTTGATTGTAACAACTTCATGCATCATCCTATAACAAGTAAAGTAGAGAAATTTTCAATGATAATTAGTGTATTTACAAGTTTGGAGTTTATTTAACAAATGGAGTGGCATGTAATGGATTTGACTGTACTATTTAGTGTACTTATTAATGAAATAGTAATTATTGTGTGAAGGCTTAAAAAGATGACAAAGAAGAATCTAGAAGTTATTGGGTGGAAGATATTTAAGGCTGAATTTTAGGGAAATAACAAAGAGGAGATACATAGGATGAAAGCAATATCAAATCCTACATCAGAAGTGTGGAAGAAAATGACAAATATTGAGAAGGAGCCATATAGAAAAAAAGAGAAAAAGTTGACACAAGAAAAGAAGAAGAAATATGTGACACTATTTTTGACCAGATTTTTTCCATCTAAATTCAAGGAAGTGGCTAATTTTGTCCAGGGGAAAACAAATTTAAAGAATATGGTAGAAAATTTAGGGTTTGGGAAGCTATTATATATCATGCTGAAGAAGATTCCAAGAGATTTATCTATGGAGGTTATATGTTCATATGATCCTCCCACAAAATAACTGACCATAAGGGGGAAGACATTAGCTATAAAACTTAAAGTGGTGAAAGCATTAATGGGCTTACAAAATAAAGGTTTAAAAGTGAAGTTAAATTACTTAAAGGATGAGGTGAAAGAGCTGAAGAGAAAACATACGCCATTGACATATACTGAAGTTGGGGAAAAGCTAATGAGTAAGAAAGATGATGTAATGTTTGAGTTCTATTTTGTTCTCTTTACACCGGGAACTTTTCTTTATCCTACCGAAAATGCAAGTGTTAGTGAGAAAGTGTTAAAAGTAATGGCTTGCACAGAGAATACGTGGATAGAATTTCATTGGGCAACATTTGTGCTTGATAAAGTCAGTAATGAAATACAATGGTACAATATAGGCAGTAAAGAAGAAAAGCTTGAGGGTTCAAAAGTCATTAAAGGCTGCATCTATTTGTTACTAGTACATATATATTTGCTTACATAATTAAATGGAAGATTTTACTAATTACATTATTCATGTATTGCTTAATTTGATTAATAACTTATTATGTTTTTTTTTCAGCTTTACTTTGCAAAGCTTCCCATTGGCAGAAGTTGTATGCAAAACATGTGATGTAATTAAGTATTGGGATGATAAGGCTGTAAAGAAGAGAACTCAAGTAGAAAAGAAAAGTTGATGTGGCCTCTTGTTCAGTCGCACTATTGGTGAAGTAAAGTCATCAACACAGCCAGAGAGGACAAGCTTCCGAGACCCGGTAAGTAGTACTAATGTAGCAGTCTCATTTGGTGAGAGTATCAAGATGACAGACTCACTCTCTGTACTATCAATAGGATTAATTATAACAAGTCAGACACTCATATGTATGTTTTCTGACATACTTTTAAATGTGCAGGACAATAAGGAATTTTGGTTGAAATTCAATAAAAAATTAAATAGCAAGATGGAAAAGCTTTGAAGTTATGTTTTTAAAGAATTGATGAAGTTAGAAAGCAAAAGACCTAATAGTGTAAGAGATAAAGGAATGAATGCTGCAGAGGTAAGAGAACATCAAAATAAAGATAAAGAAAAAGAAGAAGATCATGATGAAGACAGAGAAAAAGAAAAAAGGATGATGAAGATGAAGAAGAAGAAGAATGAAGAAAAAGAAGAAGAAGAATAGCCAGAAGAAGATGAAGATGAAAATGAAGGAAAAGAAAATGATGCCGAATCTAAAAACGAAAAAGAAATTGAATAAGGCAAGAGGAAACAAAAAGTGGTGCAAGGTCTAACAGACATGTTGTATCGGCAGTAAAGTCACCATATCAAGCTATGTATGTGAGAAAAGTTAAATTCAGTGAGAAGGAAGCATTTTATAAAATTTATACTGTTTAGTGTTTGCAAGACAAGGGGGAAGAGTAAGTGTAAAGAGTGCTTCAAGTTATGATCGCATGTGAATAATAACATCATAATATTTTAACTTTCATTTATCTATTTTTAGCTTGTCAGTTCTGGCTGGAAACCATTCCAGATTTGTGAAAACTGAACCGGTTGAAGGACATCAACAAAAAATTAAAAAAAAAAAAGCCTAAAACCTGTAATCTTGTGTTATTAATTTATTATATTTCAAAAAATATATTAAAAAAAGAAGACCCTTTTCATGTTTTGTCGTGAGTGCCTTAAGTCCCCACTATTTGAAACCAAACTTCTCCTTCTCTCTATCTTCTTCCTTTGTTCACTATGCTCCGCCATGCTCTGTCATGCTCCGTCCGTATACGCCGTTGTCTACCATCATCTATAGATTGGTTTTATTTTCTGATTCTGTCTCTCATCTTTATCCATCATGCTACTATTGTTGAAGTCTTCAAGGTGTTGGAAAAAGCCAAGTTAGAGAAGTAGAGACTTGAAGACAGATGTGATCATAAATTTAAAATCATCAAAGTCCAAATCTATTGCATTCTAAATAGGTAAATGATTCTCTTCTCATTGGTATTTATAAAGTTTTTGCTTAAATATTCTTTGAAGCTTTGTTCTGGGTTGTTTCTTTGGTGAATCTCTATGCTCTGTTTTTTTTTGTTCTCAAATATCTCTAAATATGCAGTTTGTAAGTTAAAAATTGAAGCTCTTTTCCTTTAGTTGTATAGTATTGATATATTGGACTTGAAAGATGCATAATGTTATGGTATTGGATGTTTGTGATACTTGGCATTTGAAATAATTCTGCCAAAACCATAGTTGATTACCAGAGACGATAGAAAAGATAATATTTAAGTAGAGGCTAACGTATAAGCTTTTATATATATATATATATATATATTAAGCTGTAACTATCTGATGTATAAGCTTATATATATATATCGAGTAAGCTGTAACTACCATATCTATATAGATATATATCTGTTTTCGTTTGTAACCAAGAGGATTTCGTTGAAGTACTTTAGAATGAAATTAGAGAGAAATATAAAAATAGATAGTAGGACCTAGCTATATGTGTAGAGTCAGAGACTTAATATTTAGCTATCTTCTTGGCTTGTTATTTTTTATTTGTTAGACTATACTTGTATATTTATTACCACTTTGATAGTGCTCATTTAGTGTATATCACTATATCTAATAATTTGCAAGTTTATGCCTTATGGAACAATGATAATTGATTCATTATTCTTTAACTTAAAAGAAGCTTTATGGGTTAAAGAAGGCTATTGGGGGCTCTAATTTGACCAAAAACTAAACCTAAATGATCCATAAATTATAACTAATTTTTACTATTTTCATAAATTATAATTAATTGTTTAAATAATTGAGTGCTTAAATTCAAAATCCTTTTCTCAAGTAACATGTTCTCTAAATATGTTTACTAGTTATAATTAATTGATACTATTGTATTATAGAAATTAGAAGATGTCATCCCAATCCCAACAAGTATCCGCTAATGCTCGCTCTACACAATCTCTGAGATCGAAGGTTAATCTTGTATGGGAGCATTGTGTTTAAGTGGCTAACAAAAATCCAGGTGGCAAACCTCGCTTGAGATATATGTGTTGTGCAAAGGAATTCTATTCATATTGAAACTCAGTTGACAAGTTAGAGTACTCTAAATGATATCTCATTATGATCCAATTGAGAAATAAAAATACAGTACAAAGTGTCAATCTATATACGCACAATTGATAAATGAAAAAGTTGGAATTAACAATAGAGGATTGTGAGGGAAATATAATCGATTCACTCTTACAATATCTCAATCACAAGCCCTTTAGGATTTAAGATTAGCTTGAATATTTTTAGGGACCTTGAAATAATAAAATCTTTGAATCATGACTTGAGTGTAATTTTCCCGAAAAGCAAACACTACCTCTTGTGTTTAACCGCTATAAATATACTACCATGGGTAAAGCCATCCTCGCCTTCATCTTCGTCTTCCTTGAGGATATGAGAAAAAACCAAAGTGGGAAAATGGGTCTATTGGCTGCTTCAAAGAAGTCTCACGCTGTGTGTATCCCCTTCCCAACATAAGGCAATGTCAATCCCATGCTCAAACTTGCAAAGCCTCTTCACTTTCATTAACATCGAGTTCAACCATAAACACCTCCTCAAATCTCAAGGTATAGATTCTTTCAATGGCCTCTCTTCCTTTCATTTCAAAACCATCCCTAAAGGAATTCCCAGCTCCGACTCTAACGATGTCATTGACGCCACACAAGACATACCTTCCCTTTACGAATCCACACGTAGAACCTACCTGGTTCCCTTTAGAAACCTCCTTAACAAACTCAATAATTCCCCTTATATCCCTTCCATCACTTGCATAGTTTCTGATGGTATCATGAGCTTCACCGTCAATGCCACCGAAGAACTCAGAATCCCAGATGTCCTTTTTTGGACTACCAATGCCTATGACTTTCTCTACTATGTTCATTTTCACCGACTCATTGAGAAAGGCTTGATACCTCTCAAAGTTATATATAAATATGTAGGCTAACTTCCATGGTACATGCTAGCTAGCTTTATGCATTTATTACAACTTGTTTGGTATACACTTAGATGCATTATGTTAAGTCAGAAATGTTTGGCATATAGATCCGAGTGATTTAACAAATGGGTATTTGGAGAATATTGTCATAGATTGGATTCCAGTAATCAAGGAACTGTGTTTAAGAGACATGCCAAGATTTTGGAGAACAACAAACCTAAAAGAATTCATGTTAGATTTTTGGCTGGGCGAGTATGAGAGAGCCAAGAAAGCTAGCACAATAATTTTGAACACATTTGATGATCTAGAATATGATGCTTTATAAGGACTACCTTCTAATTTTGCTCCTGTTTACTCCATCGGTCCCATAAATCTGCTGACAAATGAGATTATCACTGACAAGGACTTCAAACATATTGGGTCACACTTGTGGAAGGAAGAACCAAAATGTTTGGAATGGTTAGATACAAAAGAACCAAACTATGTGGTTTATGTAAACTTCGAGAGCATCACAGTGATAACGAAAGAGCAAATGATAGAGTCTGCTTGGGGACTGGCTAATAGTAACAAAACCTTCTTATGGGTAATCTGACCCGATCTTGTTAACAGCAAAAACACAGTTCTTCTTGCCGAGTTTATTAAAAAGATGAGAAATAGAGGGCCATTATCAAGTTGGTGTCCACAAAAACAAGCTCCGACTCATTGTTCAATAGGAGGATTCTTAAAACATTGTGGGTAGAACTCAACGATTGAAAGTATTATTGGCCGTTCTTCACAGAGCAGCAAATGAATTGCAAAGTTGCATGTGAAGAATAGGAAATTGGGTTAGAGATAGAGAGTGATGTGAAGAGGGAAGGAGTTGAGAAGCTAGTGAGAGAGTTAATGGAGGGAGAAAAAGGAGCAGAGATGAAGAAGAAGGCACTTGAATGGAAGAAAATGGTGGAGGAAGCTACTTGTAGACCAGATGGACCTTCATTTCAGAATTTTGAGAGCATGGTTCGACAAGTTCTTTTACCAAAAACTGTTACCAACTAGCCAGATATAGTTTACCATAGTGGTTGGGTTTCCATAATTTCCATTAGTATTTAATGCTAGTTTCATTGTCTTTGTATTGTGTATGTTATCAGCCTGGTATGTATATCATTATCATAGTAGTCACCTCTGTGATCACTTTGATTAGAAATAATTTCATATAATGATGGAAACGAGTTTTAATGTTAAGGAGAGGTATGATTTACGACTTCCCATAATTAATATGAAGACTCAGTTGAATAATTTAAAGATATTAATAAATTTAAAAAATTACTTAATTATGGTATATGTTACCTGATCTTTCTAAAATACTATCTCTAGTTCCTAATATAAAAGTTAGGTGGGGGTTAAATTTAATATTAAATATAAGACCTTAATCCATCCGCCAAATATCCCTATTGATTACAAGAAGCTCCTACCACAGGATAATTCAAATCATCCAACACATATGATTAAAGAGGATAGTTTAGGTAAACTAACACATATTTGTGACAAATAATCAACTTGACTAATTTTTTTAACATTCCTTAATTAATTATCTAATTTTGGACTACCAATGCCTATGACTTTCTCTACTATGTTCATTTTCACCGACTCATTGAGAAAGGCTTGATACCTCTCAAAGTTATATATAAATATGTAGGCTAACTTCCATGGTACATGCTAGCTAGCTTTATGCATTTATTACAACTTGTTTGGTATACACTTAGATGCATTATGTTAAGTCAGAAATGTTTGGCATATAGATCCGAGTGATTTAACAAATGGGTATTTGGAGAATATTGTCATAGATTGGATTCCAGTAATCAAGGAACTGTGTTTAAGAGACATGCCAAGATTTTGGAGAACAACAAACCTAAAAGAATTCATGTTAGATTTTTGGCTGGGCGAGTATGAGAGAGCCAAGAAAGCTAGCACAATAATTTTGAACACATTTGATGATCTAGAATATGATGCTTTATAAGGACTACCTTCTAATTTTGCTCCTGTTTACTCCATCGGTCCCATAAATCTGCTGACAAATGAGATTATCACTGACAAGGACTTCAAACATATTGGGTCACACTTGTGGAAGGAAGAACCAAAATGTTTGGAATGGTTAGATACAAAAGAACCAAACTATGTGGTTTATGTAAACTTCGAGAGCATCACAGTGATAACGAAAGAGCAAATGATAGAGTCTGCTTGGGGACTGGCTAATAGTAACAAAACCTTCTTATGGGTAATCTGACCCGATCTTGTTAACAGCAAAAACACAGTTCTTCTTGCCGAGTTTATTAAAAAGATGAGAAATAGAGGGCCATTATCAAGTTGGTGTCCACAAAAACAAGCTCCGACTCATTGTTCAATAGGAGGATTCTTAAAACATTGTGGGTAGAACTCAACGATTGAAAGTATTATTGGCCGTTCTTCACAGAGCAGCAAATGAATTGCAAAGTTGCATGTGAAGAATAGGAAATTGGGTTAGAGATAGAGAGTGATGTGAAGAGGGAAGGAGTTGAGAAGCTAGTGAGAGAGTTAATGGAGGGAGAAAAAGGAGCAGAGATGAAGAAGAAGGCACTTGAATGGAAGAAAATGGTGGAGGAAGCTACTTGTAGACCAGATGGACCTTCATTTCAGAATTTTGAGAGCATGGTTCGACAAGTTCTTTTACCAAAAACTGTTACCAACTAGCCAGATATAGTTTACCATAGTGGTTGGGTTTCCATAATTTCCATTAGTATTTAATGCTAGTTTCATTGTCTTTGTATTGTGTATGTTATCAGCCTGGTATGTATATCATTATCATAGTAGTCACCTCTGTGATCACTTTGATTAGAAATAATTTCATATAATGATGGAAACGAGTTTTAATGTTAAGGAGAGGTATGATTTACGACTTCCCATAATTAATATGAAGACTCAGTTGAATAATTTAAAGATATTAATAAATTTAAAAAATTACTTAATTATGGTATATGTTGCCTGATCTTTCTAAAATACTATCTCTAGTTCCTAATATAAAAGTTAGGTGGGGGTTAAATTTAATATTAAATATAAGACCTTAATCCATCCGCCAAATATCCCTATTGATTACAAGAAGCTCCTACCACAGGATAATTCAAATCATCCAACACATATGATTAAAGAGGATAGTTTAGGTAAACTAACACATATTTGTGACAAATAATCAACTTGACTAATTTTTTTAACATTCCTTAATTAATTATCTAATTTTGGACTACCAATGCCTATGACTTTCTCTACTATGTTCATTTTCACCGACTCATTGAGAAAGGCTTGATACCTCTCAAAGTTATATATAAATATGTAGGCTAACTTCCATGGTACATGCTAGCTAGCTTTATGCATTTATTACAACTTGTTTGGTATACACTTAGATGCATTATGTTAAGTCAGAAATGTTTGGCATATAGATCCGAGTGATTTAACAAATGGGTATTTGGAGAATATTGTCATAGATTGGATTCCAGTAATCAAGGAACTGTGTTTAAGAGACATGCCAAGATTTTGGAGAACAACAAACCTAAAAGAATTCATGTTAGATTTTTGGCTGGGCGAGTATGAGAGAGCCAAGAAAGCTAGCACAATAATTTTGAACACATTTGATGATCTAGAATATGATGCTTTATAAGGACTACCTTCTAATTTTGCTCCTGTTTACTCCATCGGTCCCATAAATCTGCTGACAAATGAGATTATCACTGACAAGGACTTCAAACATATTGGGTCACACTTGTGGAAGGAAGAACCAAAATGTTTGGAATGGTTAGATACAAAAGAACCAAACTATGTGGTTTATGTAAACTTCGAGAGCATCACAGTGATAACGAAAGAGCAAATGATAGAGTCTGCTTGGGGACTGGCTAATAGTAACAAAACCTTCTTATGGGTAATCTGACCCGATCTTGTTAACAGCAAAAACACAGTTCTTCTTGCCGAGTTTATTAAAAAGATGAGAAATAGAGGGCCATTATCAAGTTGGTGTCCACAAAAACAAGCTCCGACTCATTGTTCAATAGGAGGATTCTTAAAACATTGTGGGTAGAACTCAACGATTGAAAGTATTATTGGCCGTTCTTCACAGAGCAGCAAATGAATTGCAAAGTTGCATGTGAAGAATAGGAAATTGGGTTAGAGATAGAGAGTGATGTGAAGAGGGAAGGAGTTGAGAAGCTAGTGAGAGAGTTAATGGAGGGAGAAAAAGGAGCAGAGATGAAGAAGAAGGCACTTGAATGGAAGAAAATGGTGGAGGAAGCTACTTGTAGACCAGATGGACCTTCATTTCAGAATTTTGAGAGCATGGTTCGACAAGTTCTTTTACCAAAAACTGTTACCAACTAGCCAGATATAGTTTACCATAGTGGTTGGGTTTCCATAATTTCCATTAGTATTTAATGCTAGTTTCATTGTCTTTGTATTGTGTATGTTATCAGCCTGGTATGTATATCATTATCATAGTAGTCACCTCTGTGATCACTTTGATTAGAAATAATTTCATATAATGATGGAAACGAGTTTTAATGTTAAGGAGAGGTATGATTTACGACTTCCCATAATTAATATGAAGACTCAGTTGAATAATTTAAAGATATTAATAAATTTAAAAAATTACTTAATTATGGTATATGTTGCCTGATCTTTCTAAAATACTATCTCTAGTTCCTAATATAAAAGTTAGGTGGGGGTTAAATTTAATATTAAATATAAGACCTTAATCCATCCGCCAAATATCCCTATTGATTACAAGAAGCTCCTACCACAGGATAATTCAAATCATCCAACACATATGATTAAAGAGGATAGTTTAGGTAAACTAACACATATTTGTGACAAATAATCAACTTGACTAATTTTTTTAACATTCCTTAATTAATTATCTAATTTTGGACTACCAATGCCTATGACTTTCTCTACTATGTTCATTTTCACCGACTCATTGAGAAAGGCTTGATACCTCTCAAAGTTATATATAAATATGTAGGCTAACTTCCATGGTACATGCTAGCTAGCTTTATGCATTTATTACAACTTGTTTGGTATACACTTAGATGCATTATGTTAAGTCAGAAATGTTTGGCATATAGATCCGAGTGATTTAACAAATGGGTATTTGGAGAATATTGTCATAGATTGGATTCCAGTAATCAAGGAACTGTGTTTAAGAGACATGCCAAGATTTTGGAGAACAACAAACCTAAAAGAATTCATGTTAGATTTTTGGCTGGGCGAGTATGAGAGAGCCAAGAAAGCTAGCACAATAATTTTGAACACATTTGATGATCTAGAATATGATGCTTTATAAGGACTACCTTCTAATTTTGCTCCTGTTTACTCCATCGGTCCCATAAATCTGCTGACAAATGAGATTATCACTGACAAGGACTTCAAACATATTGGGTCACACTTGTGGAAGGAAGAACCAAAATGTTTGGAATGGTTAGATACAAAAGAACCAAACTATGTGGTTTATGTAAACTTCGAGAGCATCACAGTGATAACGAAAGAGCAAATGATAGAGTCTGCTTGGGGACTGGCTAATAGTAACAAAACCTTCTTATGGGTAATCTGACCCGATCTTGTTAACAGCAAAAACACAGTTCTTCTTGCCGAGTTTATTAAAAAGATGAGAAATAGAGGGCCATTATCAAGTTGGTGTCCACAAAAACAAGCTCCGACTCATTGTTCAATAGGAGGATTCTTAAAACATTGTGGGTAGAACTCAACGATTGAAAGTATTATTGGCCGTTCTTCACAGAGCAGCAAATGAATTGCAAAGTTGCATGTGAAGAATAGGAAATTGGGTTAGAGATAGAGAGTGATGTGAAGAGGGAAGGAGTTGAGAAGCTAGTGAGAGAGTTAATGGAGGGAGAAAAAGGAGCAGAGATAAAGAAGAAGGCACTTGAATGGAAGAAAATGGTGGAGGAAGCTACTTGTAGACCAGATGGACCTTCATTTCAGAATTTTGAGAGCATGGTTCGACAAGTTCTTTTACCAAAAACTGTTACCAACTAGCCAGATATAGTTTACCATAGTGGTTGGGTTTCCATAATTTCCATTAGTATTTAATGCTAGTTTCATTGTCTTTGTATTGTGTATGTTATCAGCCTGGTATGTATATTATTATCATAGTAGTCACCTCTGTGATCACTTTGATTAGAAATAATTTCATATAATGATGGAAACGAGTTTTAATGTTAAGGAGAGGTATGATTTACGACTTCCCATAATTAATATGAAGACTCAGTTGAATAATTTAAAGATATTAATAAATTTAAAAAATTACTTAATTATGGTATATGTTGCCTGATCTTTCTAAAATACTATCTCTAGTTCCTAATATAAAAGTTAGGTGGGGGTTAAATTTAATATTAAATATAAGACCTTAATCCATCCGCCAAATATCCCTATTGATTACAAGAAGCTCCTACCACAGGATAATTCAAATCATCCAACACATATGATTAAAGAGGATAGTTTAGGTAAACTAACACATATTTGTGACAAATAATCAACTTGACTAATTTTTTTAACATTCCTTAATTAATTATCTAATTTTTATATTAAGAACCAGATGTAGTACTTATATACGTCATTATGTTATATCATATTTATATATTAATTTATAAGCTAGGCAAATTAATTTAGAGAAAAATAATAAGTATACCTACTTTAAAGTAATTTTATTTTTAGTTTCCTTAATTTTTACAAATTAGTCAACTAGATTTTATATTAAGAATTAGAGATAGTGTATATATATATATGTATATGTGATATTTTTCTTTTCTTTTTTTTTTCCAAAAAAAAGTCATTATTTTTCTATTTCATTTTATTCTATACCATAGATTAAATTAAGCTTACGATATCATCATTTTAAATTTTTTATGTTACTGTCACAAGATTTTTTATTTAATATTTAGTACTTAATAGTGTCTCAAGCAAAATTGTTTTTCACAGAAAGATATTTGTACCTAGTAAATAATATTACTTACCATTCATTTAACTGTTTATTTTGCTAAAAACATAATTTTAAATTGATTAATTATAATCATATGATAAAGTGAGTGTAATTTCTCTTATAAGATTATTAAGAGCCCGTTTAGTAGGCTGAAAATTTGGAGAAGGAAAAGGAAAAATCTTATTTTCCCATTAGTGGAACACATTTGGCAGCACCATTTTCTTGAAAACCAATTTCTGATGGTGCTGGATTTTCCCTTATACATGGAAAGCACTCTTCCCACCCCTTTTGGTGGGAACTGATTTGTAGTCCTAGGTAGGAAAATCCAAAACGCAGATAGGCCCATAAAAATAACTCAAATTATTGTTCCGACTCTGATTTTCTTCTCATAGTAGTCTATCTTGTTTAAGGAAATGAAGAGTTGAACTATCTTACTTGCATGAAAAGCTACAAACTTCTCATCCAAGAGACTAAAGGAAGAGCTTGACATCTTCACAAATAACCTACACCAATGACAATGAAGTAAAGGGAACAGAGTCATGGACCAAGCATGTGATGCGAAAAAGATCCGGTAGTAGTTCTCTATAAAAGTCGACCCCAATATGTTGATATTTGTGCAATAAATAGTTCTTGAACACATCTCTCGCTCATCTCGAGGCTAGGAAATATAACATTATGAATCCAAGATAGGAGGAGCATTGTTAGCTCACACCGGTCTATCATATTTTCATACTAAGCAAAAGAATTTATTTTAACATGCATGCTAATCTTCTTTTGGTTTTCATTTTAGGCCACACTTCATGTCTTTTCCTCCTCTTAATTATTAATCTAACATCAATAAATCCTTTTTATGATTTAAACACAATTGGATAGCATATCATCCTAGGGTTTCATGCTTCTAAAACTCAACAAAACCATAGGTAAGCTCAACAAAACAAAGAGCAACATAAACTACATCAAAATTCATAACCATGCCTTGTCTTGAAGCTTAGTTTGGCTTGGGACTTCTTGCTCTTCCTCATTAAAATTTCATGCTCCCCCTATCTTGACATGCTTGGCCAAAAATCTCTCAGAAAATAGGGAAGGAGGGGTATTTATAACACTTGCCTTGAGATTTACTCTATGGTAAAAATCAAGTTACCATGCTTAATTACTCACTGATATGGGGTAGGGTATAGACCGGCTAGAAATAAGTATAGGATGAAATGAGATCCCAAGAAGACCTGCCTCTTGTAGCCCCAAATACAAGAAACTAAACGAATGATTGAGGTAGGACCTTAAGAGAACTTATCTCTTACAATCCTAGCCATAAAAACACCACAAGATTGATCACTCTATTGATACTATTGAGTATTCTCACGAGAATATGAAGATGCAAGCAAGGCTCACATAAAAAGAAATAAAATTCTCATGTTATTAATCGTTCAAATCATCTTTAGTCTAAGAAGAGTACATATTGAATTAGTTATATACTAAGACTCTTGAAAACCCTAAATAAAAATCTTAGTTGATAACCTAAGCCCCAAAAGCCCATTATAAGCTATTAGAGCTTAAAACACTAACTAAATAAAATGCATCAAAAATAGATGCGAAAATACAATAAAAATAGGAAAATCAGAAGATCTTTTAGAATACTCTAACTTGCAAGTCAAGATAGAATAATCTAAATCACTCACTACCTAAAATGATCCCATCATTATTTAGAAGGATCTTATTTGACTTTACTATTAATGAAATACATACTAAGTAAGTCTTTGCCTTCAAGAAACAATCAATACAAAATAGAAAATTATAAAACAAGAAACTAATTAAAACAAATAGAATCCTATTTAATGTAATATAAGATTGCTCTTGATACTTCTTAAATCTTCTTGAGCAATCTTTCTCTTCGTAAATGCTATTCATGTTCATAAGCATGTATGAACTTTTTAGACATCTATTTGGGCCTGAATCTGGGTGAATCATGTTCTGAAACTCCCATAGTCCATAACACAATGCATTCGCATAACATCTCAAAATTTTACGCTCTGAAGTACAGAAAGTAGTCTAAGACAGAAAGACTATTAGACCTTTTATGGCAAGAGTCCTAGAGGTTCTCTGGAGGGATAGAGAGATTCCCAAGGATTAAATTGCAAAATAAAAGTTTTCTATGATTGATAAAAGAGGAAGTTAGAGACTCTAGTGAGGTTTCAGGGGGTTGACTATATGGAATTGAGGTGATAAAAGGGCTAGAGGTTATGTTAGAAACCTCAGTAAAAGGGTTTCGTAGGTTAAACCTGAGTAGGGACCTAATCGTAAACTTGAAAAGTTTCAAGCCGAAAAGGGCAGTGATGGAAAGTACGCCCAAAAATTTTAAAAAATTCAAAAAAAAGGGGGAATGAGGTTTTAAGGCCCATATAAGACTAAAAATGATGAAAATGCTTTTGAGGCAAATTGATGAAATTCCTAGGGTTTTGACTAATTATGAATAGTAGTAGAAATTAAATTATTTAAAATATGAGGAGGCCTTAAATAATTGAAAAAAAAAGAGAAATAATACTTGAAAAATTATTACATGTTTTAAAAATAATTCTAACCCCAGAAAGTGAGGAGGTTAGCTTTAATAGAATTAAAAGCCTATTTATACACTATCCAGGGAAAATCAAAATAAATAGTTTATGGGTTGACTTTTGACTTGAGAAAAATTAGAGAAATTCTCTATGATGAATGAACAGCATTGGTACCGAGAGACAGATTCTCAAAGTTATGGACTGGTGGAAAGAAATCAGTCAATTTTACTCCAAAATAAATATTATTAATTATTTTAATAGAAGAATAAGGGAAGAGCATCATTTCCTCTTTAGGCATGTTATATAATGCTATGAGGTTAATTGTGATGAAAAAAAGGATGCTAGAACATGTCCTAGGGTTACCAAGTAAGTCAGGACCTGAAAAAGTACCCCATACTATGCATAATGGCAAAATGAGGAATACTTAGGAGTTGCATTTTGCACGAATTTTTTATTAATTTTCTCCCTATTTCGATGCCACAATAATGAAGGGACATGAATGGAATAATACACTTTGTTAAGGGTTAAATTTGGAAGAATAAAATTATATAATAAAATATTATGCTTTCTTTACATATGGGATATTGTGTCCCTTGAGGTGGCATTTATATTAAATGAAGAAGATACCTAGAAGGGCTAGGTGTCAAGAATCAATATGACAAAAGAACAAATAGCAAATAGACTAAATGAATAGCCAAGACCAAGCCACACACAAAAGATCAAGGGTTAAGATTTGAGCAAAATTTCTATAAATACCTCTCCCCTCCCATTTGCATAACTTTTTGGCCAAGCTAAGAAAAAAGGGGAGGAGAGACTAAAACTAAAGATCAAGAAGGAGAGGAGAAAGCACAAGGAAAATCAAGCAAGATCAAGCTCCAAAACAAAGTATGTTCATGGTTTTTGATGTAATTTCCATTATCCTTCTTGTTGTTGAACTTGGTTGAGTTTTGTTGGATTTTGGCAGCTTGAAACCCTAGGGTATGCTCCCAAAATTGATTGCGTAAGAACAAGATGAAATTGATGTTAGAACAGTGCAAGGCTTGAAAGGAATAAGAATCAAGTGGTTTTGTAATGAGTTTATGAGAAATCCAACTTCCCCTAACTTAGGTGAATTTATGCTAGACCTAGGGTTCTTTCTAGGGTTAGATTTTGATACTTCCAATGAGTTTAAAATGAAAAATTATGCATGGTAAAGGTGAGAAAGTAAGTTTGGAAGTATTGGAATTGAAAATGAAATTTTGGTCCTAAAACCCTATAGTGTTTAGGCAAGTTGAGTTGAGGTAAAGAGGTTGGATTTTGTTTAATTTGAGTTTGGAAATAAATTCTACATACAAAATTATGGGGAAATAGCACATGGGATTAAATTTAAAAAGATTGGAAACCAAACTCAAAAATTAGAAGTTAATGTGAAAAAGAGAATTAAGTATGAATGTGCTGATTTAAATTGTGATTAATAATGCCTTACTAAATGTTTGATAGGCATTTGAAAGTGTCAAGAGGAGAGCATCAAAGAGCAAGGAGGGGAAGCAAAAGATAAAGCTTGAAAGATGTAGCAAGAACATATAACTTAATGTTAACTTGCTTTGTGTGTTGTTTGCTATTTATGTTATGCCATGAGGTGGTTGAGCTAGATGTGTTATGACAGAATTGATGATGCCTCTGTCGTTAAAGCACTCAATTAAACTAGGCCCTAATTAATTTGTAGTTTAGGATCGACCTAGGTCATTACTTCCAAAGAGCAATTTATGGGTTTCTTTAGGTAAAAATTTAGGTGATAAAAAAAATGCAATAAATTGGACCTAAACTAAAATGCAAAATTCTAATTCTAAACGCAAGATGCAAATGTCTTAAAATCTATATGAAAATTAAATTAAACTTAATGAATGCAATGCAAATTTTTGGGGGGTTTTTTGAAGGAAAATAAAAATAATGAATAAAGAAAATTAATAAAAAAGCAAAGAGAATTAGCAAGTAAAAATTCAGAAATTTCTCTTCAGGTACAGTAAAGGGGAAAACTTAGGATTTGCAAGGATTTAACTTTCATAACCTTAATCAGTTAATCAGACCAAAGAGAAGTGATAAGAGAGTAGAATTAATAAACTTAGTTACCTACTTGAAATAAAAAAAACCCTTAACTTCAAAAACCCTTAAACCATTAGAGAACTCATAACAGTGTAAGGTTAGTTAATTAAGCTTATTAAAACCAATGAAAATAATTCAAATTAATTTTGGAAATTATGTTTGAAATTATCCAATTAAACAATCAAATAACCAACCAACCTAATTAAAAAATAAAGAGGTAAAAGAACCCAAATTTTGCAATTCAAACCACACTAATAATTAAACTAATAATGAAAACTCATTTATAAATTCAATTAACAATGCAAAGGTTTTAAACATAAATTCTAACAAGTATTTCGGCACAAATAAGATCCAAATATCAATCCAATCTAAGAATAAAAATGACAATCTAGAACTAAATTGTCTCAACAAAATTACAACTTAAAATCATTTAAAACTAAATAATTTCAAGTCCTTGAATTAAAAAGATAAATGGAACATCACTCCCTAGTGGTCTTCAAGTGCTAGTCCAAAGCTCAAGTCTCCTCCATGTTCCTCCCAAGTTGCCTCCCAAATAAGCTTAAGCTGCCATCAAAATGTCTCCTTCTCCAAGGTTATTAGATGCCATAGCCATGAATGATAAGGTGTAGATGGGAGTTTGGCCATGCAGTGAGAAAGGAGAGGAGTTGATTGAAATTGGTGGGTGAATATGGAATGGAATTGATTGAATGGATGACTAGATGGCTTTCTTGCGTAGGGAAAGGAGGTGAATTTTTATTGCAATTGTTGTGTCCAGCGGCCGAATGGAGAAGGAAAGAAATGTGTCCTTAGGCGTTGAATTGTGCGTGAATGAATGGAGATGGAAGTCCCATGCTAGGCGTGAATCCCTCCTCCAAAAATAAGGAAAGTAGTATAATGAGGGAAAAGGAAATTTTTGTGGATCCAAAGCTCAAGCCCATGAGTAATTAATTGACCCACTTGATATTAGCCATTGGATTGTGCTTAGATTCCAAGAAACAATCTTGCACCATTGGATTTCCTATGTGCCCATTTCTTGACCTATAAGAATTTAAGTGCATCCATTAATGTAGATTATATCCAAATATAATAAAAAATTAAATATTAAATCTGCACAAAAATTAGGCAAGAAAGTGCAAAACTTTCTAAAAATAATTTTTCTAAAAATTTGAGACTTGTTTCCAAAGAAATAGGAAAAATTAATTCCAAGTCAAAAATAGGAAATCACCAAATATTTATATTTTTAATCCAAAAACTCAAATTTTCTGCAAAATCCAAAAATCAACCAATTAATCCAATTATGCATAAAAATCCAATTAAGCCCAAAATTATCATTTAAATCCTGAATTAATGTGGGATAAAATATATAAAAATTGAGCTTTATCAATGTGTGAAACTCCTTGCATTTGATAGCTTGATAACATGCATAGTTGAGTTGTGAAATGGAATAGTATGATGGCATACTCCCTTTTCATGCCATGATGATAAAATAATATGCATGAAATGTGTATAGTGATTATAATGATACGTGGGATATGCATTGATACATAGCATGGCACGCATTGCATTGTTGACATTTTGTCATGGTTTATTGCCGCTAAGATTTCTCTTGAAATCTTACTCCTTCCATGTTGAAATTACACCATTTAGGGATTGACTTGTTAAGAAGCAAAGGAAAGAAAATGAAGTTGGCATGAGGACTCTCTTGATGATAAATTATGCTCTTGAGACTTACTTTGAATAATTTGTAAAAGTTAAGTATGAATGATATAATGGCTATGTAGTGATTCACGACATAGCTAAGTGGTGTTTATATGCCATTATGTTTGAGTTATGATTGTGTGATTTGAGAAAGGTAAGACATCTCAAGAAATGACATAGTAAGGGATAAAAATGACATAATAAGGGTTTAAATTGGTCAACACGTGAATATAGGCAAATGGTGAAGTTTGGTCATGAAATTTGGCAGACTGTTAGATGTGGTAATATGTTAAAATTGGAGTTTTGTACAAAAAAATTATGAATATACAAAATTAGGCATAAATTATGAAAAATTAGAAAATGACCAAATAAATAGTACCACTTTGGCTTAAATCTGGACACGAATGGTGAGGTAGTAAGACCAATGAGTATTTTTTCCATGTAGATAGTTAATCAAGCTTCAAATAGAACTTAGAACCACTATATTTTGATTTTTCTATAATTAGTTATGATTTTTCAAACTTGGCCAAAATTTTTAGGGTTGCTATGAATAGTAACCTGGAAATAAATTTTTGAAGACTTGATTTTCAAATATGGTTCTAAATGCTTCTGTTTGATGCACTATTGAGTATAAAGAGAGGTGTTATAATTTGGGTCCCAATTTAAAAGATCATAGCTTTAATGGACTCCTATATGTATATATAATTGAGTTGAGCCTTTAATAACATGGGAATTAGCTTCAAATGCTCTTTTTAGGCACTTAAAATGTACTCTTGTCTTTCTCAATATCCAAGTATTCATACTCTAATGACTCACATGCCATAGTAGCTTTAGGGGTAGCCTATCACATGTCACGTCAAGCTTTACATATGTCCATGTCATCATCCATGTAATGATCCATGTCATCCTCCATGTAAGCATTCTTGAGCTATAAATCCCTTGAACACTCTAGAGGGCTTGTTAGGCCTCTAACTAAATGAGTGCAATTTGAGCTTTATGACCTGTATATTGAATGCCTCCGGTATGCTATCACTCACCATGACATATGGCTCTTAATTAAGCTTTGTTTCTTCATGATTTAGCCAAGTGTCTTGGCCTGCATCATCTTACTTACATCATCTTGCATTACATCATCTCCCTTATATCATTAAGCCAGGTAGCACATTCTCTTCTTGCCAAGTGCCTTTGCATATTTAACATGTGATTAGGAAATATTATTTTAATCTTTTTCCAAGCTTTGCCCATGGTAAATAGCATAATTTCAACATTGTTCTCTCATTAAATTAATATTAAAATAGGGAGGATATAGGGAGAAATTTGTGCTCCTTCTCACCCTTAACTATTCCTTCACTTATTTTATAGTTTTGCTCCGTATTAGGTATCTTTCAGGGTCCTAATTTACCTAGTAATACTAGGACATACTCTAGTACCCCTTTTTTCATCATAAATAATTTCACAAGGCATTATATATGCATGTACATAGAGAGAGATGCCTTTCCCCTTATCTCTCCATTAAACATTTAATAATATTTATTTCAAAGTGAATTCAACCAAATTCTTTCTATCGGTTTATGATTCTGAAAATCTGTCTTTGGGTGCCAATAACTCTACTTTATCATGAGAAATTTCTCTGATTTTCCTCAAGTCAAACTTTGACCTGTAAACTATCTATTTTGACTTTCTCTGGATAAGGTATTAATAGGATTTAAATTCTATTCAAGCTAACCTTTATGCATTATGTAAAAAAGGTTGGATTCTACATGCAAAATTATGGGAGAATAGCATGTGAAATTAATTTCAAAAAGGTTGGAAATCAAGTTCAAAAGTTACAATTTAATATGATTTAAAGAGAACAAAGTTTTGATGTTGTTTATTACCATAGCTCTAATGAATAAATGGCAATGATACGCTGATGGATTTAGGGTCATGAGATATCAAGGAAGAAAAATGGGAAGGTTGATCAAGCAACCTAAATGGTTAGAGGCAAGGGAAATAAAGAAATTTTAAAGACACAAAGTAGTAAACTTGCCTTTATTGTGTGCCTGATACGTATGCTTAAGTGTTAATGTTGCTTGATGAGGATTTAGAATTCAAAAGATTGAATGTTGCCTTGTTTTTTGTATGTTCTGTGGCCATATGTGAATGAAACATTGAGCATTAAAGTATGTCATTTTAGAAGCATGAAAGCATGAGACCAAGCATCTCATTCACTTAGCATTTGTCTCGCATACATATTGGATAATATTGCTGCTGAGATTTTCCTTAATCTCACCCTCCCTTAACCGATCCTAATAGGTGATAATAAGCAAGCAAAAGGATGCATGAAGTGGAAGGAAGGAAAAAAGGAAAAGAATTGAGGAAATATATTATATTACATTATGTTGCTTATATGCCAATATATGACATGATTTTGCCCTTCAATGTTATGTGATGATAAATGATAGAGTTAGCATGTAATATTGAATATGATGATGAATGAGAATTAATTATGTAATATTGGAATGATTATATGTATGCAAGAAATAATTATGCATGGAAGATAAGTTATCCTAAATGAGCCATGAGTCTGTGACAGAGTAAAAGTGAGGCAAATGATAGAATCTACTCATAAAACTTGGTATGATTAAGGTACACATGTTGAGCATTAAAACAAGTAGTAGATCACTTAAAATGGATATGTGTGCTAAGAGTTATGACTGCCTAAATTTAGGACAGAGAAACTGAAAAGCACAGTTTTTATTAAATGAATAGTAAGCTTCCAAGAATTAAATGGATGAATTGAGAAGGTTTAAGGCTAGATTTATATCTTTTCCTTATAGAAAATTAAAAGATCTTTAAATAGAGAATTAAATCACTTTAAAATGTTCCAATTCTATCCTTCAACAAATTATATTATTTAACTGAGGTCCTCTTCTTCCTCATTTAGTGCCATCTTGACAAAAAAATAGGAGAAAATTTTGCCCCACCAAGCTTATGGTTATTGCATTGTACAATCTCACGATATCGATTAAATCTTTCTTAGATCTTATTAAATTTACTATCTCCAAAAATTTTTCCTGTAGTAATAGCTTCCTTTCAATGAGGAGAAGTTTTTCTAATTTTCTCAAATTTTATTTTGCCCTCTAACTCCTTCGATTAAATTTTTTTAAAATCAAACTTTTACCGATATAATTTGGCTGTAAATAATTTAAAGCTAGCACCTACATCTCTAAAGGTTGGGAACAATTTTAAAATTCATAATAACCTTTCAAATATTTTTATTATTTTTTCATGAATTACTAAGGCCCCTATATATTTTAAATTATTCAGTTTGTCTAATTTTCTCTTAATTAACTAAAATTCCATGAAAATACAGAAAATTCTAAAATAAATTATTTTCATATTATTTTTATCTTCGAGGCTTCAATTACTGTTCTAGACCTTTTATTCTATTTTTCATGATTTTTTTTTAAAATTTTCTGGAATTTTAGGTACACTTTTTCACTCTATTCTTTTTGACTAGATATTTTGAAAATGACATTCTGGTCTTCGGTCTGGTTTCATTTCAAAAGTTGTGCTGTTTATTTATCTACTACCTTATTTGACCATTGGTCTATTTTGTATTCCCCATTTTTTGGGTTAAAATTAATAGGTGACATTTCCTCCCTCTTAAAATAAATTTCATCATCGAAATTTTAAAATGTGCCTTATTAGAAGAGTTTTGGACACTTGCTCTTTAACTCGTCTTTCTTTTCCCAAGTTGCTTCCTCCTGCATCGTGTCCTTCCATATCATCTTTACCAGCAGAATTGTTTTGTTCCTTAGCCACTTAACCCACTTAACCTTTCGATCTACAATCTGCTTCATTATGCTTCAAATAATAAGTTATCTTGCAGTGCGATATTGTCATATTTAATGACATATGCGGGATTTGGATGATATTTCTTCAATTGGGAAACGTGAAAGATGCTATGTAATTGGTTGAGATTAGGGGGTAAGGCTAGGCCACCGATTCGGTTTTAAATAGAATCTGGAATAGTCTGATGTACTTTAGCGTCAACTTTTTCACCTTTAGGGTTCAACCTACACCTATGGTTGGAGATACTTTTAGAAATACATGGTCTCCAACAGCAAATTCCAACGGCTTTCTTCTAACATTAGCATAGCTTTTCTATCTGCTCTATGCTGTAAGTATCCTTTGTCTAATAATCTTTATCTATTCTAAGGTTCAATCCACTATTTCTAGACCATAAACTTTTCTTTCACTTAATTCTATCCAGCAAAGTGGAGATCGGTACTTTCTACCATATAAAGCTTCATAGGGAACTATTTGTATACTAGAACAACAACTATTGTTGTAGGCGAATTCTGCCACTAGTAAGTATTCATCCCAATTTCCTTTAAAGTCTAAGGAACATGCTCTCAACATGTCATCCAGTGTCTAGATAATTTGTTCCATCTATCTATGGGTGGTACCTTGTACTAAATCTCAAGGTCATGCCAATTGCTTCATATAAAGCTTTCTAGAATCAAGATATAAACCATAGATCTCGATCGGACACAATATTCTCTGACACCCCATGTAAGCAGAGGCCTTAATAATTTTGAGAAAAATATTTTAGAATTTATTGAATTTATAAAATTATTTTCAGGTCCTAAAAGTGAAAGGATTAATTTTAAAATATATATTATCAAAATCTTATCAATAAAACCTGATTTCGGAGAAAACTCAAAATAAATAGTTAGAGTTTGAGATAAATTCTAAAAAAATTCAAGGGACGTTCCTATATTAAAATATAATTTTTTATGGGCAGGAATAAAGTTTGGGAGGTCTAAAAATATTATTGAAAATTAGAAAGAATTTTAGCCGATATGGCAAAATCGGATAGAAAAATATTTGGAGATGTAAGGTAATGTTCCTTCCTTCTTTCTCTAGCCCATTGGGCATTATTTTGGGCCAAAAATGAATAGTAATTTCATGGCCCAAGTGGTGCACATGGTTATAGAATAAAATAATGCAAAACATCACATGATTTTATTTAAAACATTATCTCTTAAGGGACACTTATGCACTCCCAAATTCTGCAGCCTTTTAAGGTGTCCGCATGGCCATAATATCTTAGATTTTTAAGGGACACTTGAAAGGAAGAGGAGGCCAAATTTAAGTATATAAATACCCCCTCTTACACCAATTTTGGTTATTTTGGCACTTGAAAGGGGGAGATTTTGCTGTAGAAAAAGCTGAGTTTTAGGAGCCAATTTCATGCTGAAAATAGCCAAAAATTATCAAGCAAAAATCAAGGATTAATCAAAGTATGTTCAAGCTTTACTTTGGCTATGTTTTTAGCTTGTTTCAAGTGGAATTTGGTGACAAAATTCCAAGGTAATATGCTGTCCAATTTTCTAATTGATGAGAAATGAGTAGGGAAGGATAGAAACCATGATTTAGAGCTTGGAATAGCTTGCTTCGTTGATGTTTGGATTGATTTTTAGAAGAAATTCTAAGTTTCCTAATTATTGCATTGACTCTGCTACTTCAAGTTCATGGGGTTAGAAATTACTTCAGTTTAATTTGATAATTCCAATGAGTTTAGAATGTATGTTTGTGTGGGAATATGTTAAGAGAAAGTGTTTGGAAGCTTTAGAATCAAAAATAAAAATTCTAACCCTAATAGGCATTTAATTCTACCAAGCTTAGTATGATAAGAAGGAGTTTGATTTTGATAAAATCAATTTGATATTTGGATTCTACATAAAAAACAATTGTGTAAAAATGGCACAAGAGATTGGTTGAAAGAAAAATGAAATAATTATGTCAAAAGTAAAGGAAAAAAAGGTTTAATTGAGTTTGAAAGCATCAATGTTTATGCTTGGATTATTGGTAATTTTGCATGTTTTATGCATGAATTGATAGGAATTGAGTAAGAGAACAAAGAGGAGCACCAAATATATAAAGAGGCTGAATCATATACTTGAACAAAAGGTAGCATTAAACTCGTAATTTGATTGCTTTCTTGCTTATTTAAATGTGTACGTGTTATTTGATTTATATTGCCATAATGTGATTGAGCAAATTATGTGATTATATGTGGAATGATATGTTAAATTTGCCCTGGCAATATGTTAGGTGGAATAATTTAATGGCTTAATTGGTTGATCTCTTTCCATGGCAATGAAATGTACATGAAATGTTGCATGATAAATTTTAGTCTTAATGTAACATGTCACATTTTTACATGGCATGATAAGCATGATGATTATGATTCATTGCTACTCAGATTTCCTATGAAATCTCATTCCTTTATATTCAAATATTTACCAACTAGGAGCTAGACCAAGCAAGAAAAGGCAAGGAGATGGTACTTTCATGAAGGAAATATGTTATGGAATTATGCTAAAATTATATTAAAATTTATGTATAAGTTTTGTAATATTTATGGCTATGTGTTGGATGACTTTTAAGGGTTGTAAATTATGAAGAATTACTTGTCAAGTGCCATAATATATGATTAAACCATGTTGGAATGTTTGTGATTTCATATGGTTAAGTTTTGGCATGAAAAGGATAAAACTGGACTTCTTAAGAGCAAAGTTTGACCACACGAAATTTTAAGTAAATGTTGAAGTTTAGAGCTGAAACTTAACAGTCTAATAAATTATATTTCTAGTTTTAAAACAAGGGGTATTTCATGAAATTTGGTATTTTGTACAAGAAGTTGCACCTTCCAAAGTTGGACATAAATTCTGAAAAATTTGAAAATTAACCAAATGAATAGTACATATTGATGTTGGAAGGAGCACATATGAGTTGGATTCATACTCTGAATGTACTTTTTCTTTAAAGAGCTCACTACAAGCTTCAAGTAGGATTTGAAACCATATCATTTCAATTTTTCTAGAATTAGTTATGATTTCTCAAATATTAGAGGAATTTAGGGTTACAATGAATAGTAATTTGAGAAAAGAAATTTAAAAACTCAAATTTCTCCAATGTGATGACTTGAGAAATGATTTCAAATGCTCCCACTTGATGTGAAATTGGATAATAAAGTAAGGTATGACACTCATAACATTCTAAGTCTTGAATAAGGACTAAAATAAGTTCTAGAAAATAGAAGATGTAAGTAGATGTAACACACTATGAATGAAAATTAGCTCAAAGAATCTTCCAACAAGGCTAGATCTCAAATGCTCATACACAAAGATTAATTGTATTCCAAGTTAATCACAATACATCAATTCAATCACTATAAAAGCGAGCTTGATGAGTTGTGACCAATGAAACTAACACAATCAACCTTGAACAAATAGCAATTCTCGTGAGGATCAATACAAGTTCAAAAACATTAACCAAAGTCCAAGAATACACAAATTCAAATGTAAGTTAATTGAAGCACAAACTTTCAAAAATTTTGACTCAAAATCTTCAAATCAAGTTCAAAAGTCAATCAAAAAAATCTTCAAATCAAGTTCAAAAGTCAATCAAATTTTCAAATTTTTTTATAAAACTAGGTTTTTCAATAAACACAGAAAAGAAAAAACATAGTTACTGAATAGCAATCCCTTCCCCATACTTAAATGTTGCATTGTCCACTTATATACAAGGGAAGAAGAGACAAAAGACAAGAAGAACACAAGGAAATTATTGAAATGAAAAAGTGCAACCTAAACTAAACTACTTTTCCTACTAGTAAGCTCATTCGCTCATACTTATCTCACTAACACATGCAACAGTCAAATCAATTATTACAAGCAATACATGGTAAACGGAGCAGGTAAAGGGAATAAGCAACCTGAGGCATTATGGAGGCTGATAACTCTCCTTGAAGAAATAAAGGTGCTCTTTTTTGACTTGGAAGAACCAGCTTTCAGTATCCTTCATTATGACTTCTTGATGCTTGCGTGTAAACAGAACTTCAAAGGTCCAATCAACTTGACTATTTTCTCAATTTCTAGTGTTTGATGGGTGGACAGCAGAGCCTACACTTCAACACCAGCTTTAATCTTCGCAATCTCTTTATGGGTCTATAGAAAAGGGTCTCCAGAGACCAAATCAGTGACCTTATAGTAGCCAATGGAGAGAGGAGGGAAAGCACTGGAGGGTATCTTAATCTTCTTCTACATAAAATAAGGCTTGGGGGATGCAAGTTCTTTGCTTACCTCCTTAGAATCTATTCCTTACTATTCGTAGCAGCAACCACCATCTCTTGATTGGCTTTCTCAGTTGAGGATGTAGAGATGGCAGAGTAAATAGTAACTGGAACTACAACAGGTCTATGCACAGCATTTAGGGCACGTAGCTCCCTGAAAATGTTGAAGCACTTCTTCTCCTTGGAAGTCTTTTCAGCTCTGCTAACACCTGTAATATCATCATAAACAAGGCCTTTCTCAAGCTCATGAGGGTTAGTAGAAGAATTTTAAATGCAACATTAGTAATAACATAACTAGATGGAGTGGAAAGGGTGTAATCTAACCAATGAATAGTAGAATATCTCACGTCACAACCATTTAAAAGGGAGGGAGAAGCAGAATCAGAAGCAGGGGATGAAACATGCATCTCGTTGGCATTATCAAGCTTATTAATAAACAACCCATCAACAAAATTAACATCACACATAAAATAATCTTTATAAAGTTGTTTCATTGTTTATACATATTGAAATATACAAATTTATCCCTAATAGACATAGTGATAGAACCCTTTTGCATGTTAATATTAGTATTAGCAGTTCGAAGAAAGGGTTTACCTAGAATCAAAGTCCCATCCCCACCTTGTTCATTAGGCCTATCCAAGATAGAAAAGTCAGCAAGGATAACTAAATCTTTTACCTTTACTAGGATATCCTCGAAGAAGCCATATGGGTACCTCACGGTCCTATCAGCTAGTTGAAGCATCATAGTGGTAGGTTTGAGGCTTTTAATTTACAGGGACTCATACATTGACTTAGGTATGATATTAATGGCAGTATCTAAATCAAGTAAAGCCTTAGGAATAGTTGTCCTACCTACAGTACAGGGTATAGTGAAAGAACCGGGGTCTTGACATTTGATTGGGAGTTATGGGTTAAACAAGGCAACACACTAGAGGGTAACTGAACTCTTTCATTAGGTTTAAATTTCCTCTTACGTGTGTACAACTCTTTTGAAAAAATTGCATACTTAGGAATCTTCTTAATCAGTTCAAGCAAGGGTATATTAACTTAACTTTCTGAAATGTCTCAAGCAACTCATTATCTTGTTTTCATAAGCCATTTTCATGCTTTTTAAATAAGAGTAAGGAAAGGGGAGTTCATTGAGATTCAGCTCCTTACCCACATTACTTAAGGCTCCATGAGTACTTGTCTCCAATTGCTTCTTGTTCTCCTTGCTTTCATGTTCTTTGGTGGACTCCTTCAATAGCTTCATCTCCTTAAGCTTTCAAACCTCTTGGGTGGGTGTTCAACTTCAATCTCTCATCCACATCTTCATCATCACTTAAATCTTGGATAGGTTTGATCTTCTTTCCACTTCATAGGGATTAGCAT
>NW_021632083.1:0-38740 GCF_004799145.2 Neltuma alba | reverse complement strand
TTTATTTCCAAATCCAAAACTGATTGTTGTTTACATCTTGAGAAGCAGAAGCAAGATTTAAACCATACGAAACATTCTAACTTGTCCAACTCATTGCTGGTTGACAGTGGAAATGGACTTTCAGAGGTACCAATTGATCATCGGCAGTCCTTCCAGTTGCTACCAGGTCATTTCTATCTTTTAAACATTCTACCATGAATCATCGAGAAATTTATATTGATCACATGATCCTGATATTGATCCTGTATCATCTGTGATGCTCTGAGCGTCACTTTATTTTAGGACGCTTTAAGAACTTGAATAATTAGGATTACTTAACGGGCTTTTCTTTCTCTTTCATGTTTTTACACTTTTTTTGGCCCCTAAAAAATAGTAATGCGGTAGCACAGGCTATTTTTTCTCAATTGACTTTTATGGCGTTGAACTTCGGCAATGTGACAGGTAGAATTCAAATACAGTTAATTGTGGATGTTCCTCAGGATACTGAGCTAGTACAACCACTGGATGAAACCTGTATCTGGCGGCAAGCAAGAGGAGCAGCTACTGAAGTCTCATTAATTGAGGATGTGCCAGGATCAGTAGATAAGGTTCTTGAGGAGGGAAGAGGGTCTTCTTTGGTGAAGTAGTTTGGTTCTGTATTTGAAGTTGCTTATGATTTCAATTCTTGGTTGCAGGTCGGGTGGGTGCGCAACTGTGGTATGATGAATTGGATAATCTGCCTCTCCTAAACCTGAATCAGAGCAAGCTGTTCCAGATGATAATCTGAATGATAATTTAATGGTGGAAGATAAAGAAATTTGCATCACCTGCAATGTCAATACTAGCCCTGGAACCAGTGAGGTATAAATATATTTTTGAAGCAACAAAGGAAGATGGCAATGATTCTGTTCTTTTTCACCGTTATTTTATTTCTTCCTTGTGTTGTTACTGCTCGAAAAGCACTGGTATTAAATTTTGACTGAGATAATGCATTCAACTTCGACTTGAAGTCTGATTTATGATAACTACTTTTCAGTCTATATTGTTTAGCTGACTGCTCCTTACCTCTGAAGTTCATTAGTGGGATTTGGGTACATTTTTTAAATTAATAGATGTCTAGATTTCTTTGGAATAGGTTTTGGTTGTCTAATGGAATATCGTTTCGGTTTGCCACAGCATGATAATCATTGTTTGTCACCAATATAACTATTTTGTTAACACCTGTGAGTCTGTGATTTTGATGGGAGACGGTGTATTTCTAAATGATTTTTTTATTTTGATCCAAGTAGTATTTCTAAATGAGTTTAGTGGTCTCTGTTGATATGCAATTGTTTATGCTTTATAACCTATTACGTTAGTAGAAACATAATACCACGGCGATCATGTTGGTTGTCTCCAAGAACAAGGGTCATGAAAGTCGTTAAACCTTCTCTATGTTAACTGAGTGACTTAGTTTTATCATTTCATGCCACTGTCTATATTAGATTTTTTGTATACAGATCAGTAAGCTTTTGGAATTGCTGCATTTCCTTGTACTACCTCCCGCTGTAAACTAGATCTTAACCTAGGACCAAAGGTAGCATTTGCATTAGGTTTTACAGCGGCCTTGTGGGTGTTAATTTATGGAGTGCTGTTATTTTAGCAGTCTTCTACACATATTGACAAACTTTGACAATGATCACGGAGAAATTAGAAAGACTTCAATGATAATATCTTTCCTTTTACACAGGTTATTATTTACACGGTGCTGTACTTGAAACTTAGAAGAGACCCGAATTCACAAGAAGAAAACCCTGAGATTCATGCTGGAAGGATACTGGATATCATGAGCTCTGGGAGGTATGTGAAGATGGAGAGAGATCTGTGGAGTGAATTTTTATCAAAATCTAAGGGGGACTTGAGAGATCTCATTTTCATGAAGCCACTGCACATAAGGATAGAATTGCATAGTTTGGATCATCCAAAGGCTGAAAATGAGAGAGATATCATCTTGACAGACTCATCTATCCAGGTAAAAGTATCACTCAATTGACAGTAGGTAGATTCAAGAGCGATGGCGCAAACCTCTCGCTCTCTCTCCCCCCCTTCTCTTCCCTGGGGTATTGCTTTTTTTGTGTGTCTGTGATCACTAGTTAGCGTTTTGATCCAGAGGTGTAAAATAGTACTCCTCCGGTCCTTATTATAAGACCCAATTTGACTTTTTATTTAGTCCTAATTATAAGACCCAATCCATTTTCTCTTTTATATTTATGCATTTTTTTCCAAGATAATCCTTCTAATAATGATAGTTTAGCCAATATACTTAATTAGCAAGGATATTTTAGGAATAACAACACTTATTTATTATAAATAACCAACTTAACTTACTTCCTTAATCTCCTCAAATAAGTCAATTGGGTCTTATAATTAGGACCGGAGGAGTATTATAGGAAGCCAAGTTTACTTGCGCATTGTTCAGACAATTCGATTCTAATTTGACTAGAGTCAAGCAAGAGATGTACACCAAGGCAACAATACGAGATTATGGAAAGTTTTTTTTTTTTTTTTTTTGGTGAATATGGAAAGTTATATTTGATGTGCATGTCTTCATGTGATTTATCGACTTGGATTACATATTGTTCTGCATCTGTTCATGTTACTTTAAATTTTGACAGAAAAATAACTTTTTAGGATTTTAACATAAAAAAATCACTCAAGTGTAACTGGAATCCTTTCATTTTTCTTTTCTACCCTTTTTTTCCCTCTTATCATCTCAGCTCAATTATAGATTGAAATTTGAGCGGTTACGATTTAATATTTTATAAATTTATAAATAAAATGTTAAATTATTAAAAAAATGAATGCTAAATTTTAGTTAGGACATTTTAAAACTGCAATGAAGAAGTATTTTAAAATAATTATTCAACAAAATATTAAATTTGGACTATTTGAATTTTAATCTATTAATTGGGATTGGAAATAGACAGGAAGAGAAAGGTAGAGAATCCAAGTTCATTATACTATTAATTTTGGGTGAATTTTAGCAAGGGATTAATTATGGGACATAATTTAAAACTAGGTGCAAAATATTTTGAAATTTTATTGCAAGATCGAATGACTATTTGAGAATATGTTTTTGAGCTCTATTCTTAGTGGTGAGTGGCTCGTTGGTCACCAATTGTCGCGGCTGCTACTAACGGAACGGATGGTGTTTGTGATCACATTTGGGCGATCCCAAGTGGTAAAAATTACTCTTTCATTTTGCTCTCACGGTAGGCAGAATGACGATGTGGTGAATAAAGCCATTATGTAGCATTAGTTATTTTTTAATATTTTTCACGTTCCCATTTAACCCTCCTTCTGCATGCATATCTTCTCCTCCATTTGTAGCCCAAAAAAAAAAAAAACAAGAATAGACTTCATGATTTATGAGGAAAATATTATTTGCTTGATGTTGGCTATCCAACACTAGAAGGATATCTTGGTCTGTATAGCGTTATCACCTTTCAGACTTCAAGTTGACAACCAAGATTCAAAAATGATAACAAAATCTTCAATTATTATCATTCAAATTTGAGGTGCATTGTAGAAAGGACTTTTGAGGTGGGAAAGAATAAGTTTGAAGTCTTAGACAAGATGCTCAAATACAAGTATAAAACTCAAGTCCAAATTGTTTGTGCAACAATGGCTATCCATAATTTTATTAAGAGAAATTCTAAATTGATAGAGATTTCAGATGAGCTGAATATGAAAGTATAATCGAGGAAGACAATGATTATCAAGTTGGTGAGACCCTAGTCAAATTTACCTAGATCAATACAAATAAATCATATTCATGACACAATCAGAGACCAAATTGTATGGAACATAGCATTCATTTGGTTATATTTAATTAGGTATTTTGGTATTTTTCAATTTCTTCCTAATAATAAATTAATTTTTCATTTTTAATAATTTTATTTTCAATATTTCTTTTACAGCGACCCACAGATTGCTTTATATGAGTGCACATTTGCCCCCCTAAGTTTAAAATCACAGTGATTTTGTATCATGTCATTAAAAACCTAACGTTGATTATTAGAAAAGTGACACTAACCATCAATATTTTAATGATAATGGGTAAAATTGCTATGTTTTAAATTTTTGAGGCAAACTTATATTTAAAAAAAAATTTAGGTGCTTAATGCTCATGAGTGAAAGCATCTACACAAACACAGTGATCAACCATGGGCTTTACAAATTGTAAGATAAGGCAAGCTGTTAAAGAAGCAACTTTGATATGCTTCTTCTTGAGACCCAGCCCAGCAAAGCCCAATGTCAAGTTATGGGCGTCATTTACGCCCATGTGTAAGTGGTAGGCTCCTACATAATGCGGTCTTTCCTCGTCATTGGTAGAGCTAGGAATCAGGACCGGCCCGGCCCTCTAGGGTTGGTCCTTCAAGGCTGAAAGGCTTAAAAGGACCAGGCCTCCAGGGCTGAAATTTCAAAAATACTGCGATTTGCTAGGCCCAGCCTTTAAGCTACAGGATTCAGGGTCGGCCCGCGGGCTTTTGGCCCGTTTAAGAAAAAAATGTTATTTTTTACATTTATCATCTTTTAATAAAAAAATAAAAAAAACCAATGAAATTATTAATAAAAGATATAAATATGAATAAAATTAAGTCACAAATATAAAATATCCTCATATATAAATATCCATCAACATCCAAAAACATCTAAAACATTTATTAACAAGATAGCAACATCCAAAAGTTTTATCTATAGTGCAACTGTATAATAAATAAACACTATTATTAGTCTCTTGAAACTTCATCATCACTATAATTAATTACTCTTCTTCATAAGTATGCTTTTCTTTCGTAACAAAAATATCAAGTTTTTCTTCTTTATAGGAATTTTAATTTTAATTTTAATTTTTTCAATCTAGATATTATTTTCTTTAATGTGAGAAATATTGTTGTTGAAACTCATGAATTTCTAATTCAAATTATAGAATCACATTATATATAAGTATAAAAATACTCTATTGTCAAATATATATATATATATAGTTTAAAAATATCAACATATATAATATAAATCAAATCATTATTAAAGTCCAAATTAACCCATTTTTTTAAAAATTTAATTACATAAATTATTGTCTAAAACTAAATTTAATTTTAAAATGATAATAATAACTATATATTTGAAATATTATTAACAATGTAAAAATTTAATAACATTAGAATTATATAAAAAAAATTTACAAAATAAAAAAAATTATAAAAGGGCTTAAACGGGCCGGCTCACGGCCCTCCAGGGTCGGCCCTTTTAAGCCCTCGGCCCTCCAGAGTCAGCCCTCCAGGGCTAGCCCTCTAGGCTTATTTCCCATTTGAAGGGAAAAATATCAAGCATGACCCTCATAATTTTAGGACCTAAACGGACCGGCTCGACGGGCTCGGCTCATTTTCCCGGCTCTAATCATTGGCAAGCAAAGCTCGGCCATATAAGCCTAGAAGGTTCTTTTTTTCCCCCCTTCCGGGTTAACAGGGAGTCCTCATTTTGATTTTATTCCTTTAAGTTTTAAATTATAATTTTTAGTCTCTTAAATTTTTTTTATTTAAAACATTGATTCCTATAATTAAATAAAAACCTAAATCATTTTGTCCTATAAGGGACCAAAACCTATAACTTGAAACTTCAAAAATCAAAAATCAAAACTAAAATGAAGACAAATTTAAAGGACCAAAGATTATATTAACTTTTTTTTTAATTATAATATGTTTAGTTAGAATTAATGTTTTTAATGAAATAATTCCGATTTACGTCGTTCATTTTTTTGTAGCAATTTTAAAATATAAGCACATATCTTATCAACAGCAAAAAAAAGAAAGGAAACGAATAAGCATAGAGACCTCAATATCAAGCCAACCAAGTGGTCATCAAAGAAGTGGATAAGACTTGCTCCCAATTCACTTTGGATTAAAAACCTATTTTTATGATTGAGTATTGGAGTTTATCTGGGACTGGGAATTAAAAGGGTGTTTGGATGGAAACCAAACAATGGTTTCAGAAGTACTTTTACGGTTTATGAAGTAAATATGTGGAGGAGTTTGCCTCGTTTTGCGGAAAAATGCTTTTGAGAAACACTTTTGAGAGTTGCCAAACACCTTCTAAATTGGGAACTAAAACGGCTTTTAAAAAAACTGACCTCTTAAAAAGACCAGTATATTTTAAAACATTTTTGTAGCCATAAGATGTTATTTCGTTACTGTAATGTTATTATGTTAACAATTAGATTTATTATGGATTTATTTCCCTTATATATAATTATTTTTTTATTAAGTTTTATCTAATTATTACATTACGAGGTTAGTAATGCATAAGAAAGGATGCCTAGTTTGCTTAGATAATTTCAGAAAACTGAGAACACTTTACGTATAAGAAATGACTTGAGAGGCTATGATCAAGTGTTTTTCTTTTTTGGTACCCGCCAAACTTATGTTAATCCTATACTTTCAGAAGAAATATTTGGCCTAAAACTTCCAGCCCAAAAGTTGCTTAGGGGATAAACTTGATGGTTATAACAAAGATGTGACGTGGTAATGATTTGCAAATATACTAATTTTGTCAAAGAAAAAACCTAAACAATTATTATAAAGAAAAGAAAAATATTTCATTTCAAGAAGAAATACACAAAAATATCCTCTAAATTTGAAAATAATACTTCAAAATTCTGAAAATGCCCTAATCACTGTGAACCGTGAAGTAACTAGTCTGCGATTAAATTTAATTTCCAGCGAAATTATGTAAATATCCTTAATTTAATAACAACTAAGGTATTGAAAACTAATTTCATAAACAAAATTTGGTGAATATCATTGAAAACAGTAATTTAACAACTAATAACTTAATTCACCTATCAAATAAAAATAACAATTAAGATAGTGACAACTAATTTAATAGTATGTTATTTCAGTGGGGAAAACTTAATTCCAGATTTGACAATTTTGTGATTGATAAATCCTTATTTCTTTCTTCCGCTTTTGACATTGAAAAGAAAACAATTCGTTTACGCTTAAGTTTATCCCTTAAGAGTTAATACATTCCCTCTAGAATCTGTGCATATGATAGTGTTCACTTTCTGACTAAAACAAGTAAACTTTTATTGTTTAAAAACTCCTTTAGGATAACAATTTGTGCAAGGAAGAAATTCTTCATGTGGTTGGAATCTTTTGATTGGATTTGAAGCTATCATTAGACTGATATGTAATCAGAAATCATTGCCAGTGGAAAAGGATATTATTATTTTTTGTCAAAAAAGAAAAAGAAATTATTATTTATTTTATGAAACTAAGAGTTCATTCTAAAATTAGAATAATAAATTTTAAAAGCGTAATAAAATAACTTTCTAAAGCATGTTCTTTTTTTAACGGCTTCCTTATACGGTGATTTTGATAATGGTAATTAATAATGTTAACTTTTAGGTTTTAAAAGTAATTAAATAAAAATGTTCGAAAATTGACCGAGACCATTAAGTTTATATCGATAACAACTTAGCTGAAATATTTGATAGGGACAATGTAAACTTAAACTAAAACGAAATGGCAATAACCTTTTTCAACACCTTAATTACAATTTTTGTGACGAGAATTATTAAATATTAGATTTTTAAATGATAATTTAAATGAAAAAATTTAAATTATTTAGTTTTAATTTGAGAAAATAGTTTTTATTACCTTTTTAAGTGCATAGGTGCTCTCCATCTTCAAATTCTTGATGCTCTCACTTGAGTAATTGGACAAAAAATATTGTTAACTCCTTCATAAAACATATGAAAAAAACTTAATTTTAAACTTTTAATTCAAAGAAATAGTTTTTGTTCTGACTGACCTGTGATTTAAGAAACAAAATATTTATTTGGATAAGGACAATTTGATCTTATCCAACAAAAAAAAAAACAATACCTCATCAAGTAGGTTGGCTATATTTATGACATGATATTATTGGGATCTATCAATATCAAATTTTTAGCTTTATTATTACTCAAAAGTCCCTGTTCAACAATTTTGTTTTGAATATTCTCTCAGTGTTACTCTTCCCTTCTTTAAATTAAAGTTCCAAATTGTTCTATCCACCGTTTTTATCGGTGACTTCATTTCATTATTTGTGATGAATAACTATGTGAATAACATTCCCAAAAATTAATCATAAGATTTATGATGGAACGACCATTTCATAATTTGTGTGTTTTTTAATTAAGCACCATTTCATAATTTGTAGGAGCGGATTTTAATGTGTAATTTAAAATTGATCTTATTTTAATATCATCTCAAAAGGCTACTTTCTTTAATCTCATCCTTTTAATGTCTTGTGTAAGAAAACGTATCTGTTTATATACTATTCTTTTCTTCTGGGATAAGAAAGTATACTATATCTTTTATCTTTTTTTGTCAATAAAAAACTTAAACAAATTGAGTACATAAAATTATCTCATAAAAACCAATTTTTTTAAGTTAGAAAATATCCACACAATATTTTAGCATCCTAATAAACTTAGAACCCGTTTTAAATGGCTTATAAATATTTTTTCAATTGTAAGATAAATATATGAGAAAAGTTTTATCTTGACTTACATGAAATGTGCTTATAGTTACTTATGAATATGATTTCAATCAAGTCCTTAATAAGGGCTCAACTTTGCTCATGATCAACTTTAAAGGTCAGTGCAAATCTTCCTAATTCATGATGTAGGCTATTAAGTAAGAGACCTGAATCCCACGTGTTGTGCTACGTTTAAATGGGCGAGTGATTAAAAAAAAATTATAAAAAGTTGACAAGTATTGACTGTCAATCTTAGAAATATTAAAATTTTAATGGGCTCGAAGTGCAAACATGGAAATAAATGTGTTCAAATGTTTCCTAAAGGACAGAAACCTTAAACACAATTTGATTTATAATTCAGTTGGAATCTACCTTAGCTTCCTAGATATTTTCTCTTCTCTCCATGCCTAGGTTAGTTTGAACCCACAATTCCTAATCTCTTTGTAGTTACCATGCTTGCCCCTTATCCTGGTTCTCTCTCATGAGGGGTTGAACCATCAAATGGGTCGATGCAAAACAAAGGATTTGGAGAGTCAATATGACAGCCATTCCCAACAGCTTGTATATATACTTGGTTCAATCCATTAGACAACACTTAAGGGGATTAAGGACTCAATCCCAAAGCATGTAAAGCCCCAAATAACACAAGTATGCTAATCACAAGCATTAACCTAACAGTATTAGCTTCAACTACACCTTTACATACTAAGTTTGAAATATTTTATAAAAACATAAATCCTAGTTTCAGAGATATTAAATATAAAATAGCATAATCTATGCTTGAGAAGCACATGCAACACATCAAGGCTCACTCTTCCAGTACCTTTTTGTATTTCCTACATTAATCTCTAATCTAAAAATGGTAAGATGAAGGTATAAACACTAACGTCTGAAACTTAACTGCAAATAAGGCTTGAAATTATCAAAATATTGTGAAGTCAAACTTTAGTATAAGTAATTAAGTTTTGATCCATATTTATCAAAATTCTCTTAATTAAATAAAATAATAAAAAAAAGGTATTCCCACATGGTTGTGAGCGCCAACACTATCACCTCTAGGTGTGGTCATTGAAGCCATTGCCACACAGACAATGCTAACAATTGCAAAAAAAGAGTTTAGTGGGAATTGGACAATGGACCTCTCTTGGTTATTGAACAAAAAACTGTTTTTAATATTAATTTATATAATTGTAGATCTTTTAAATTTTTTGATTCATCTCCATTTGCATCAAAAGAGGAATTGATGCTTCAAGTTCATTTTCATTCTCCTGTAGGCCCGAAAATTCCTCTAAAACATGGAAGAGGGGATGTCTAACTTGAGAGGATGAGTCTCATTTGGGACTTTGAGACTCAGTCTATAGTTTTACAGATTTTACCATGTCAAAGTCTTCAAATGGTTCCTTCTAGATTCACAGGCCATATTAGGACCTCAATCTGCAATACTCCGGACTAAGAATCATTGATCAAAGAGATCTTCCTTTAGGATCATGGTCTGATTCATTCTAATACTTGAATCTATGAGTGGATAGAACAAGTTTTCAGAAGGGGAGAACTTAGAAAGAGATTATAAGAGATGTTCTTTTATTCATACAAGGATAATCTTATAACTCTCGACAGGGAGCATCCTGATAACCTTGGACTCTCAACTAGATAAATTGAAATTATTACATGCCAATTGTTCTTATAGCAAAAGCAGATGATAAAGCAAAAGCAGATTGCTGTTGGGACCAGTTTTGTCTTTGGTCTTTGAATATAGGTTCATGGCTTGGTGACAAGTTGGAGTCCTCGTCAAAAGAGTTGTCTTCTTGTATTTAATGTGGATTTTGAGCAAAGGGACCTCCCTATAGGTCCTATGGGACAGATAGTTCGATGTCTAAAAAGGATGGTGAGGCTGCAGAGAGTGTATCAAGTAATTATAAGGTTATAGGTGTGTACCTGGGCTTTCTGTGCCAAAGAGCTGAATTTTGAGGAATGAAAGACCAGTGTAGAATAGGATCAAGAGATGTGCAGATGAGTTCAAGATTAGGATCCAAGCAATTGTTTAAATTGCTTAAAAAAATCCTTAAGTTACCTAGAACTGTTTCCTCATAGCACGGCCATTCTTGACTAATCTTCCAGTAGTGAGTTTGATCGGTAGTTTAGAGCCTTCCTTCAAAATCCATATCATGTGGTCTGTGAATGGCAAAAAAGCATTGAGTGTTCTATTGATCTTCTGGAACTTCTCCGAGTTAGAATTGTGTGATGACATCTCTTACTATTTTTCTCTAAGTAGGAAGACAAGAAAATCATTGTAGCATAGTCCATAGGAAAGAGCCTTCATTTTGACTATCACAAAGATAATGATAAATAAGCAGTGGTTCCGGTGCAAAGAAGCAAGCGTTTAGGGCTGAGAAAGACCAAATGTAATATTTCATTTCTTCAGGAATGATTCCTTTGACTAAGGGGATAGTAAGATATGATTTGTCCATATCAAACATATGAAAAGAAGGGATAAGTTTGTTGGTTAGCAATAAGAGTGTGTAACCAATAAAATAAGCTTTTTTTTTGTGCCATTCTTTGAATTTCTTGAGGGTTTATGGGTGTATCAAGGCAAGGAGGCCATTCATGGTTAGGATTAACAAACTCATTTCTAGGTGAGAAAGACATTTGGTTGATGACCAAAATGCTTAAAGGTTTACTGTGAATTTATAGCGGGAAAACCACTCCTTTCACCTAATAAGTTATGCATTTAGTAGTCTTTTTTTTTTTGTCTAACATGGAAGTAAATGAAGTATTATCCATTTCAACAATAAAGTTAAAAGTGCTTAGATGAAAATTAAATTTTTCAATGCCTTTTTTCACTACTGGAATTTCTTTGTAGGTGGTATGGTAATGTTTTTCTGATTCTTTGAATTGTCTGCTTACGTGCTCACAGTAGTGTATTTTCCTATCAATTTCTTCAATGAGAATTGAACCTCAATAATGGTCAAGTATACCAGTCTGTAAAATTCTTTATCCTGATCTAGGAATTTTGAGTAGTGGTAGATGTTAAGTTATTTCCTTAAGTCTCTTAACATTATTAGTCTAATCCTTTTTCTAGGGGATAAGATTCTTTTTAAGAAGTTTAGATAGCTGGCTGGTATGACTAGTCACTTCATGAATAGAATCACACAGATAATTAACAATCTCTAAGAACTATTGAATTTGTTTTATTAACAAGCTATCATTAGGAAAATTGAGGAGTTCTTATGCAATGTGGGGACCAAGTTGATAAAAGCCATAATGGAATATTGCTACAAGAAATTTGGGCCTAGGTTGTGAAACCTTTTTTTGAAGAGAGCATGATACCATGTTGGGGCACAATATCAACAAAATAGCTAATAACCTCTTGTGAGATTCTACATCCTTAGAAAATAGCATAATATCATCAATATAGATTAAAGCATTATAAAGAATGGGCTTGAATACCCTGATCATAGCTTTCTGGGATGAAGAAGAGGTGCCTTTTAGTCTGAATGGCACAATTGTCCACTGATATTGAGTATCATGGATACAAAATGTTGTCTTGTATTGATCATCAAGATGGATACCTAGTTGCCAAAAACCTTTCAGATCAAATTTAGAAAATATCTTGGCTTTTTGAAGTTTGATAGCCAGTGTGTTCATCTTGAGAAGGGGAAATTTATCATCTTGTAAAAGCATGTTAAGCGGTTTGTAATCAATAACTAACCTCTTCTTTCCCCTTAATTGTTTAGACCTTTTTTAAACATAAAAAGCTCGATATGCCCAACTAGACTTACTAGGTTCAAGCAATTCTTAGGCTAGCAAAGAAGCACATTCTTGTCGAGCTAACAAGAGGTCATTTGGATTCATACCAGAGTGAGTTGCCTTAGTGGAATTGATATCCTTATTTTTCTTGAAAGGCAATATATGAAAATTTTTCATTTTTCGACAAGGAAAAAAGGTGTGAAAACTTATCATGTCCATCAGCACATAAGGCTAACGATTTGTCTTTGATTCTTGCATAATGAGCTGGAGCTTCAATGGTTTTCAATATGCTTGGGGTTTGACTATAAGGGCTAAAGAATTTACTAAATTAAGAGTCCTTGTGGAGTACTATGTAGATGTTTGGTTTGATAAAATGCGTCAAATTGAAAAAGTATGTCTCTATCCGGGAGGTAACTTCCAAGGACCCTAATCCACATTGTATAACTAGGAAAGATTTGTATCCCAATTTTTTTTTAAAAGAGGTAAGTTCTATCTCAAAAGGCTTTCCATCTACAGTAGTAAAAGGCTAGTGAAATGGTGTCTATAATTCTTTTGGGAGAATATATGGTTTGACGATGGTAACACATGAATCAATGTCAATATGGGATAGTAGGTATGGGCTTGTCATGCTTTTTGGAAAGGATCTTTGCTTTAACATTGAGTTTGGGTGTGTTGTCTATTTGGGATATTCCCAGGGATCCTAATGATCCAAGAGTTTTAGTGGTAGGATTATTGAAAAAAATGGTTTTGGGATGATACTCATCATTTTCAGAAGATTCTACTATTTTATAAATAGAAAGTATATACTAGGTTTCTTCATCCTGCTTAGAATGTTCTTTCAAGAACAAATTTTATATCTTTTTCTTCTGCTATTGGGAACGCATTCTCGAAGGACTAAAGCATCTTGATTTCTCCCTTTCTTTTCTTGGCGCAATATTTAGCAAAATAACCCTTTTTCCCATAAAGAAAACACCTATCTGCCTCCTTAGATCTAGGAGATCTCTTCATAAAGTATCAAAAATAGTGCTTCCTCTTTTGTTTTCTTCCAAACTTGTACTTTTGAAAGTGAGATATCTTTTTTGAAATGCAATCACAAGTCTTTTTGCTTTTACACTTGATGCTAAGATAAGAGCAATCACAAGCTGGCTTAAACTTATCATTTCCTTTTATTATAGCTTTGAGAAGCTTTTGCTGCTCGTATAGTCTGTCAAGTGTTGCCAATTCTAGTTGATAAATATTTGCCAGAGTAAGTTGAGATACTGTTAGATATGATTAGTTTTGATGATGTCAAATAATAGAGCAAAAAGTTTACATAAATTATTTATCTCATATTTTGACTTACTATCATAGTTTCCTCAAGAAAAGAAAGGAGTTATTATGTTGCACTTTGAGTTATGGAGAATGATCAAGAGGAAGAAGAAGAAGAGAGATTGAGAAAAGAAGAACTTGCAAGATCAAATGAAAATATCAAGATTCAAGTTCATAGATTTGATGTTAAATGTTGCTATACTCAATCAGAAGTTTGAATGGCTCAGTCGGAAGCTAAAATATACAAACGGGAAGTTATACCATCATATATTGAGTCACCCTTCTTATAAACATGGAAAATAAGCATCAGAGGTGATTTTTATGGGCAATTATCGATCACTTGATCGATCATCCATTTATCGATCAAGTTATCGATAAAATACATCCTCTGTTATGCTCTGTTCTTCGTTCAGCTCTGACATAGGTTCGGTATTTCTTCAATATCTCTCAAATCACAAATCCGTTTGAGATGAAACTTGATTCCTATGAAACTAGACTCAGAACACGGTTCATGGACACCAAATTCACCTTCAAAGAGTTTCATATGAGGGAGATATGTTGCTCGAAACATTGCAGTAAGGATTAACGCCTTGATTCCGACCTTCAGTCACTGTGATGAATATAACTTTGCAACCACAACGAATTTTGGGGTAATTCTTGTTGCATTAGAAAGTAGACTCAAAGAGCTTTCTGGAGATAGGTCATTTGCAAAAATTGGAGTTGAATTGGAAGATTTATGATCACCCAAAGTTGACCTTCGTTTTGCTGGAATCAGACTTCGAATTTATTGAGGCAAAGACTAGAAGTTCTACACTGAACGGTTAAGTTCTCAAGCAACATGCTACTCAAACATGTTATTGAGTAAAAGCTCTAGAAGAGATGAAGAAATGAAAAGCCATTATCATATGTTACTCGAGCTTGATCAAGCAACTACGTATTCGATCACTTTATCGAGTTCCTGGTACTATCTCTTCGATTCTTCTCTTTTATCTTCACATGCATTATTAAGATTTTATCAATAACCTGTTGGATAAATGGTTTTTGGATAATGTTATGGATAAATGTATTCATCGATCACTTGATCGATAAACAAAGTTAACGTTATGGATAAATAGGCATTTATCGATAGCATGATCGATAAATAGATTATCGATGAGAAGACAGATAAATGGTAATGCGTTCTACTCATTCTATGTTTTGCTTTAGTCTCCATTTATCGATTACCTCATCGATCAGTCATTTATCGATAATATGATCGATCATTGCTCTTACATGTCTACCCTGTTTTTCACGTAACGAGATCGATAAATCAGTTCTTTGAATTTACAGGATTAAATCACCTTGTTTTACTTTATCGATAACTTTATCGATCACTCATTAATCGATCACCTATTCGATCAACCTACATAGCATGTGTTTTCTCCGAATATACTTTTGCTTATTGTTTATCGATAAGGTTATCTATTATTTGTTTATCGATAATGTGTTCGGAAAATCATTACTTAAAATTCTATTCTATAACACTTTGTTTATCGATAACCTTATCCATCATCCATTTATCAATAATTTGTTCGATCATCAATGACTGAAGTTTCATTTCTGTAACACTTGGATTATCGATAATCTGTTCGATCAATAAGTGTTCGATCACTTGTTCGATCATGGAACGTTCTCCGTTTAAACATCAGTCGACAATGATGATTCTTAAAATCAATGATCTATTTTCTTTCAAGCTTTTCTCAGCCTTCCTTTTACACATAACTCTCTATTAAAAGGATACGAAGGCAAAAGTAACTTGAAAAGGTTTATTCTTGCATAAATCATTTTTGGGTCACTGTATTCATGCTTCATCATTTATCGATCATTCGTTCGATCATCATATGATCCATAATCTATTCGATAATTGCATCTATCTGCTATATCTTTTCTTCATGTAATTAATCGATAATATAATCGATCAAAGGATTATCGATCAAGGCATCGATTAAGTAAGATTATTTTACTTTCTGAATATCTGAAGATCTGATGATTGATTCTATGTTTTCCAACTTATTGTTTCTAAGATTATCAGATACTTATCACTTGATTTGAGGAAGATTATTTCAGGTAAAGAGCCACAACGAATTTATGATGTGAAGAATCGACTTTCATCAGGAGCTTCCAACGGCTAGTTTCAACGGTCATATTCTTCAAGCCAAACGGGAAGAAAATGCTTAACGGTCAAGTACCCAACATCATCTATAAATAGAAGAGCATTCAAAACAAGAAAAAGAGAAGAGTCCAAGCTTACAACATCAAATGCTAAAATGCCGAATCAACATATTCTCATTTAGAGCTCCGAAAGAAAACTCCCTGTCTCTGTGCTCCATAGACGAAAACATATGTATCTGTAAGATAGAGAGGAGAGTTTCCCAAACGTGCTTAAGATTCATCTATCACTTCTTTGAGAGAAGAAATATTCAATCTTCATTATCATTATTAGATTGTATCCTTACGGTGAGTAAGGGAGAGTATTACCTCGGTGTGAGGTTGTTGTTGAATTAGACTGGTTAGTCTAAGAATTGTAAGTGGCGTCACAAGTGCCCGGATCAAACTTGTGATTGTAGTGGTTCTCAAGTACCCGTGTTAAACTTGAGGGAGATAGTCGATTGAAAATCTCAGGGGGAGCCTGAGGACTGGACGTAGGTCAGTGAGGACCGAACCAGGATAAATCACTGTTTGCATCTTCTCTTCCCTTACCTTTTTATATTTCTAGCTAAACCATTTTACTACTGTGATTATACTTATCTCGATTCATTGTTTTTTATACTTAGAATTTCTTATGAATTTCATTACATTGTGAAAAGATTTTTAATTTTAATCAACACCCAATTCACCCCCCTCTTGGGTGTTCAGCCATTCCAACAGATACTTCTCTTTGGAGGAAACCAATCATCTTGTGAAGTTTAAGCTGAAGTTCTTGAGCTAATGAGGCAATAGACACATGTCTAATTTCAAGATGTTCATGTCCTCCTAGGAGATAGTATTTTTAAGACATTCTTGAAAAATATTTTTGTAAATCTTTTTAATCAAAAGAGCAGTACTCCATCTCAAAAACATCCCTTTTCAAGATAACATTGATATCTCCAAGGAATTCTCTATGTGTAGCTCTAAAGAATGATCCAAGGCTTTTCGATTCCAAAAGTTACAGTTAAGTATAAGGATTAATTTGGGTAAACCAATCTCTTACAGCTCTTGTCATTCAGAAGACAAACTATGCTATGATTTGTTTGAGTGTAATACCAGGTTTTTTTATTTGCAAATCTATCCATACTCCAAATTCATGTAAACAATTTCTCTATTTACGTGGAGGAAGATCATCAAAGGTAAACCAAGGACCAAAAAAAGGTTTATGGTTGTGATAACCTAGTTGAGAGTTTTCACCTTGGGTTGCTTCATCCTCTTTAGAAGAAGAGCCTTCCGCCATATGATTTGTATAAGATGGTTCTGCAATTTCTCATGGGTGATTCACCATGGCAATAGTAGATAAATAAGCAAAATGTACTTCTTCTGTGGAGCAATTATTTGTCTCAGTACCAGTAAGAGTTTCTTCAGACATGCTTTAAATAGAGACTTCTTCCTCAAAATTTTCTAAGGAGAAAAAGTCATACTAATTTTTATGTAGAAATGATATAGATTTGGAAGAAGGAGGATCATCAACAACTTCTTTCCCTCTACCTTGTGGGGCATGTCATTGGGTTGAGGCTTTGGGTGGAGAGGTTAGAGTAGTTTAGATTTTTAATTGTCTTTATGATCTTATATAGGAAAAGCTAGGCCTATATATGTAGCAGGTGTAACAGTAGTAGTAGTTTGATGAGGTTGAGTACCAGAAGGATTGACAACTTTCTTTTTGGGTGGTTTTTTAAGAGTACGCAAGTGCTAGGTTAATTGATAAGTGGTTCTAAAGACATTATCATAGTTGGTTCCTAAAGGCTTATAAGAAGAATATGGGGCTAGTGGCACATAAGGATATGGTGAAAATGAAGCTTCTAAAAGAAGTGGTGGTATGTGGTAAAGTCATTGTTGTTGTGTAAAGCCTTCTTCAAGGTGTCTCAAATTCTTTTTGATAGGTCCTCCTCCTTCTTGTGAAATTAAGGACCAAAATATTTTTTTATCTATATAGGATCTTAAATCTACATCTAGCTGTTGAACCTGGGCTGCTAGCTTTTGATAAAGCCTTTTGACTTCTTTAGCAATACTATCGACCTATATTGTCAGATCCTTAGTTCTTGAGAAAAGATTGTCCAATTTGGAGTCAATCCTATGAAGAAATTTGCTTTGGCATACGTCATTCTTAGTTTGCCCATTTAAAACTTCTACAGCAGATTGGCTTATAAGTATCTTGAGGCGTAACTTCATTTGCAGCTATATAGGGTCGAGAAGAAACCCTTGTATCTTCATTACTCCTAGCTTCAAGCACTGGGAACTCTTTTCCATATGCTCTTGAGCGAATCATGGTGATGCATGGTGTGGGTTGGCTAAATGTCGCAGAAGAAATTACAGGTTGTGATTTAGATTCAAGCTGTATTTCTGAAAAGACATGTGTTGCCAAATTATCATGTCCTAGTTCCTTTAAGAGATCCCAAATAGTTAGATTCTTAGAAAGAACTTGGGGAGTTGACTTGTTGATTATCATACTGGAGGTGTCATCATCATCATTTTTCTTGTAAGGTGTTTGTGGAGTACAAGAGATTTTAGACTTTTTCTTCTTATAACTTTTTCTCTTGGAACTAAAGTCTACAAGATCATCATCATAATAATATGAGAAGTCATGATATTTACAATCACAATCTGGTTCCCACATGCTAGGATTAATATTCGAGAAGAAGTGTGTGTTAATATGAGACACAAAGACAAGTTATCTATCACTTGTGAAGTGACTTATAGGGGTTTTTTTTTTACTCCCATAAATTGGGAGAATAGTAGCAATTCTCCTGGCCGGTGGGAGAGAACCTTCCATGCTTGATCTTTGAAAAACAATTTTTACTATTCCATTAGGCATCCTTTTTATGATTGGTGGAATAGTTGTATGAACATTTGGCGGGGGTGGAATGAAACCCTTTTTCATAATTGTTGATCCATTCAAAAGGCATAACCTAAGCGATATCATCTGTTGATCTCTATTTAGGAATATTGATAATAGCTGGACCATGTAGAGAGCATCTTGGGAAATGAAGATCTAAAGAGTGTTTTTTGTACCTTATATACCATTTGATGGTGAAGGGTGGCCATGATTACTTGTAGATCTTGTTTAGCTCCGATAATACGAATCTAAGCCTTTAATCTTTAAGAGGAAGTCTAGTCTTAAAGCATAAAATTAAAGTCGAGGGCAATGATCATGATGACACTTCTTTTGCTAAGTGTGGTGATATGAATCAAAATGGATGAAAATTAATCAAATGTAAAAGAACCTTTAAACATCATTCTTTCTATAAATTAAAGGTCCATTCAACTTTATGTTAGTTGCCCTTAATCTTTCGCTACTCTATTTGCATAGTTTCTTTTGGGTGTATTAGCCTTCAATTTATATTTACTATAATCTATTGTTTTATTAAGACTTGCGTTCCAAAAATAAAAGCCTGTGTTTATCTTTTGAAGTATAACTTTCTAGATTGCATGTGGGCACATAATATCTAAAAAAAGTACTATTTTCGGTCCTAATTATAAGATTTCGTTTGTAATCTACAAATAAGGTTTTATAATTAGGATCAAAGGTAGTATGATTTTTTTAGGTGCACATGCTGTCTAAAGAGTATGACATTTTAGACCTCATGTACCTATATCAGGTCTAAAAAATGTTCCTTTCTAGACCTCATTTTGAAAATTAGTCTAGAAAGTACTTATTTAGACCGATTTTAGATGCAATCTAAAAAAAGTGTATGACTTTTCAAATTGCCCTTGTCTAGATTGGTTCTAGGTGAGGTCCGATGAACGTGTAACCATTAAGGCACTTATAATATTATATGCAAATTATTATATATATGTAACTTAAGTCTGTCAGATTACTTTTATTCATTAGATCAAATTTTCTAATCACACTTATTATTTTGCTATTGTTAATTAAAATATGCAAGTAGACCTGTAAATTTACTTATAAGCTTGATTTAATGAATATAAATAATTTGACATAAGTTTTGTGTATATTTGTATGTGTATATATGTATGTATAGACTTAGTAGTCTTCATCCCCTCCAAAATAAGTTGTCAATTTTGGAAGAATTGTTCTTAATTTCATATATTTTAGTTATAAATTTAAAAAATTTAGGTGGAAATGAAGTCGTGAATTTGCCGTGATTTAGTTGTGAAATTTTTTTATATTGAAATCATCAGGTTTTACTGATATAGTTATTAGTGGAGTTGCTTATAATTCACAAATTGTTAACAAATTTTAAAGGTTAGTTATCAATTTACTATCCTCAAGTAGTTATAATACGGAATGAATTGCTGAAGTTATTACGCTATACATTCAAATAGTCAATTTGTCAAATTTCTACTTTTCTAACAAATCATTGTTAATTGATAATTAGGAAAATTGCAAAAAAAGACTGTGAAATTAGAAAAATTACACACAGGGACTGGTTCACAAATATTGTTGTCAAAACCCATACTAATATTGTCATGGATCCCAATTTATAATTTTTCTAATTCCACAGTCTGTTTTTTTTGTGATTTTCCCTTGATAATTAGTCTCCATTTTGTCAAATCATTTTAGAACCTTAATCTCTAAGATACTAAGCACCGCACCGAACATGTGTTCTAGATCAGGTTTGTCCATTTGTTTGAGGGTAATTAGTCGTACTAAATCTCAATTGATTATCTAAGCACTTTTTGGATTTTGAAAAATATTTTTAAAACAAATTTGACTAAACTCATCCAATAATATAGATGCATATTGCGTGTGTTTGTATTAGCGTCAGTAATATATTTTAGATGAAATTAATTTATGATTATGATTTTTAGATTAAATTTGGTTGTAATTTATAAAATTGATTAATTATGAGGTTGATTTTGCATATAATTGAAGAGATAAAACTATAGTTTTCATAAAAAATATGGGGTCTTTGGTTGAATATTGTTAAAATCGTGATTTAGATGTATAATTGATTTTCTACTTGATTTTCAAACATATCAAGATCACCTGCAATGTCAGACCAAAATGCAAAAACATCCCCTGCAATGCTAATCATAAAATTAAAATTTTTATGATATTTTACATTTTCAGTTACATAATAAATTTATCATTTTCTTAACAAGGGCACCAAAAAATCATTGCAGGGGATTCAACCCCACAGATAAACAAAAACAACAAAAGAGCGTTCATAGTTTTATTAACGATCAAATCTTTAGTTATATTACTACTTCCGGTCCTAGTTATAAAAACTAGTTGACTAATTTGAGAAGATGAATGAAAGAAGTTAAGTTAGTTATTTATAATAAATAGGTGTTGTCTTTCTTAAAAATATCCTTGCTAATCAATTATATTGACTAGAGCTACTATTGTTAGAAGGACTACTTTGGGAAAAAATACATAAATATGAGAGACAAAATGGATTAGAATCTTATATTTAGGACCAAAATAAAAGTCAGGCAATGCCTTATATTAAGGACCGGAGGTAGTATTAATTAAAAGATGAGTTCAATAATTTTATTAATTTTTTTTTTTTTGGTATTTCTCTACCTCTTTTTAGAGGATACAATACTATTTGATTAAATTTTCTCACCGACTTTAAAAACCTTTTTTGAATGTGGCCAGATTATCTTAAACAAATTTCTACTATTTTTTCTCTTTTTAATAGAAGTCACTCTAACTTTTTTTAGAATATGTTTATTACAGATCTTATTTTTTTATGTAATTGGTAAAACAAAATAAGCAGACTTATTTAGTCTATTCGGAATTATAATTCAAATGGCATCAAAATTCAAGGATGTTTCTGTAACCGGAAACGCGTGCCGACTGAAAATTGATTGTTCAATTACTCAAATCTTCCATTTTAGAGTAACAATTCTTACAAGGAAGTTCTTGATTGGGATACAAGTCACTATCAGTTGACTTATTTACTCACAAAATCATAGCGAGTAGAAAGTAAAGCTACATATGGTCAAACTTGTATAATGAAGATCTCTACCGTTTACAAAAATTTCATAATCTAATTTTACATAAAATTTCAATTTGATGATTTAATATTAAAATATTTTATCAATGATTAAAATTAAATTTTTTTTTTTCAATGACACTAACGGTGTAAGGGTTTTTTTTTTTGGTAATTTAAAAGGTAGGCAATAACAAGTGATGTGATAAGTAGGATTAAATTTGTAGTCTCTTATTTATAAGGAGCTTTGAATGTCATTAGGTTATAAAACCATTAGTAATAGGTTAGGGTTAGAAGATTAAAAAGACACTTTGAAAAAATTAAGAGAAGGTAAAAATTTATATAAAATTAAAAGACTAAATATATATATTTTTGTCTTTTTTATCAAAACTATTTTTATTTTTGATTTTTTTGTTTATTCAAGTGATCTTGATATTCGTTTAAAATCATTTATAGACACATTCCACATATTTTCTTACATACTTATCTCATATTTTATAAATACAATTGAAACACTGCTTATCAGTTAGGAAAAATTAATTTAAAAATCCTTATAATTTTATCTTATTTTGAATCAAGTCCACAAGAATTTTTTTTTTCTTTTTATTAACTCCTTTGAGGTTTGCACCTATCCGCTGCTCCTTGTACTTGAAAACCATTTAACAGGGATGAACGGATTGTTGACAAAAGTTAGAAAGGACTGCGATGATGGACATGTGGACTCTTGTGCTCATACTTCTCTCTTCTGCTTCTCTAACGCGAGTTCGAAGGGTGCATGAATACCGAAAATCAGAGGGAAAGCAGCTAGCCGAAGAGTCCCGTTGGGAGCACCCACGATGATAAACATCAAACGTCGTTGATTGTAAAGGATACAAGCAAAAGGAAAATAATCAAAATATCCAACTCCCAAAACACGGGACCAAAAACAAAAATCAAGCTTAGATTTGAACACACCAAATAATTTCAAAACTAATTTGGTATAATGCGAAGCTAGTGGGATGTCTTATTCCTCTGACACAGGATTTTAATGGCACTTTTCTGATTGTTTGTCGTGTAGCATTTGCAGGGGAGAAGTTGTTGTACTCATATTGAGAATGATCAAGAAAACCTGTGAGGAACCACGCCCTCAGTCACTGGACCTGTTCATCAACTGTTGGGTTTCATCATGGGTGCTCCCTGCAAGACTCTCCGGGTAGCTGCAGTCTCAGTCCTCTCTAACGTCTATCAACGGCCCATTCATTCCTGTTAAACGGTTTTCAAGAACAAGGAGCAACGGATATAACGGTGAGAGTTAATAAAAAGAAAAAAAATCCTTGAGGACCTGATTCAAAATGAGATAAAACTACAAGGATCTCCAAATTGATTTTTCCTATCAGTTATTCTAAACGGTCTTCCATTGAGACTGCGCTAAAGCAAATCCCACTATATCCTAATGAAGGACGAGGCAGCTCAGTAAATGGAAAATGTTTACTCATAATTATTTGTTTTAATGAAATATTTCTAATTAATTTCCTTTGAAAAAAATTACAAATTTTAAATATTAGCTTTTCTCTTGTTAAAAGTTCAACACCTCAACATCGCTGTCAGCAAAAAAGACACCTCAACATTAAGGCAACCCATGGACCAAAGATGCCCCGTTCGCAGCCTTTCCAAATGTACTTCCAGAAATGCCCCTTCCGTAACCTTTTTCAACTATTAAATAAGAGGAACTTTCGGTTGTAATGGTTCGAGGTGTCATAGTTTTGGATGCATTTTTTCATATTAGTCTCATGCTTTCATATTCTTTTTCCCTTGGGCAAAAGAGCAACATATTGGTTTTAAAACTAAAATTTACATTAAATAGTAACAAGCAAGGTATGACGATTAATAAATATAGAGAGTAAGTCTCCTTTCATCATCCACCACTTTCAAGCATAAAAGTGGTTTATTTTTTTATGCTATTTCTAAATGCCTTCATATTAAAAGTATTTTTGTTTGAAACATTGTCTGAGGAGATCAATAAAAAAAAAAAAAAATCAATACATGTACACCTAATATATGTTGGGCCAACCTCACTTTAAACAGAAAATTTAGACCTAAGATTAATAGAAGAATTACTATGAACCTCCAGGTAAGGGACATATTTGCTAAAAAGTTCTTATAACAACAGAACAACCTGTAATAATAAGTTTTAAAATAATAAATGACAATTTCGTTATAATTTTTTCAAAATTAATTTGGATCAAGTTAGATTGGCCTAACACATAATCGGTGTACATATAATAATTTTTGTGCCTTCAATCAATCCTCACTTCCATATTTGAAAGTGGTGGATGATTTGTATTGGGGAAAAAATGGTGGATGATAAAATAAGACTGACCTTTTACATTTATTAGTCATTATACCTTCTTTTGCTAATATTTAATGAAATTTTCAATATTTATTAGAAAAAATTTAATCTTATCAAATTAATTAAGTTAGCTCATGAGTTTGACAATTTAAATTATGAGATAATAGAAGAACTAAAAGATACGATGAAATGATAAAAATTTAAAAATAATATAAGATTATGGATATGCACACAATATTATAATATTCATAATAATTTTTTCTTTCTTAATTAACCTTTTTAATGTCTTATGTAGGACAATGTACCTGCCTATGTACATTCTTGCAAGAAAATGTACTCAAGTGTTTTTTTTTTTTTTGTCGAGATAAATATAAGCAATTTGTTCCCAAGAGAACTCATCTCATAAGAAGTTAAATTGTTTTTTAATATTTTTAATATCTTTCGCTAGAAAATGTACGTATTAACGGCTGGTTTTAGTAACCTAAAATTGCTATTTTACTAATTATAATTTTACTAACTGTGAGAAATTTATACCTTTTTTTTTTTGCTAAATTAAGCTCTGACATATAAACATCGCTGAAAATCTATTTGGTCTCGTTGTTACCATTGTGCAAGTATTATCATCGTAGTTAAGTTAAATATTAATCGATTGCTTTATCTGATCCAAAATGAAATGATAAGAGATAAAATTATTAATATTGAAATAAATTATAAATAAAATTATCAATAATGAAAAACTAATCAGTAATCAGATATGATATAGCTTAAATATCCTGATCATAAAATGATAAAGAATTAAGTTATTTGTTCATTTGAACAAATAAATATTCTTAACACATTTGGAAAAAGTATTTCAAAATTTTAATTAAAAAATTTATGATAATTTAAAAAATAAAAAAAATTCACTTGGGTAGGACCCTTTGATCATTTCTATAGGAATTCCCTTCTAAAAGTTATCCATTAGATTTATGATGGAAATAGGAATGACCATTTCCTTATTTGCAGGAGCGAATTTTCTGGTGCTATGTACAATTAAATTATATATAATTTTAAAATTGTCCTAAAAGAAATTTATCTTAATTTTATATTTTGACAAAAAAAATCTTAATCTTATATTATCTCGAAAAGTCAATTTTTTGTTCTTTCCTATCTTTTATAATGTCTCATGTAAGAAAATTTACGCCTATCTAAACACATATTTGTAAGAAAATGAACTCAGTTTTTGTTTCTTCATACAATTCTTGTCAAAAAAGCAAATTGATCTTAAAAATTATCTCATTATTAATTAAAATTAATTTTTTATATCTTATCATTTTAATAGCTCTTGTAAGAAAATGTTCGTATTAATGGCTGATTTTTTTAAATTGAAATCGATATTTTACTAATTTTAATCCATTAGCTATCAGAAATTTACAATTTTGTTTTCTAAATTAAGCTATAAGAGACAAACATGGCTAACAATTTATTTATTCTGGTTTGTATAATTATGCATGCATTATTATTTTAATCAAATTAAATTTTAATCATTTTTTCCCTCATTCATGATTAGAGATAAAATATTAATATTCAATTTGAAATCAATTATTAAATAAAATTAATATAAAAATTTTCATCCACTCCTGACTCCTATAACTATATATAAGTTTGAAGGAGGCAAGCTCGCTGATCTCCCTCTGTAACTTCTTCCCGTTTCTTGGCAAACAGAAACGACCATGTCAACCGTTCGCTTGAAGCCAGTCTTTCACATCCGTCGTCGAGAAATTCCTCGTTGTCGTTCCAAATCAAAGCCATTATTCAGAAGCACTAGCTTCACGAATCGCTATTCTTCCAACAATTATGTGTTTTCTGATGCCAGGATCTTCTGCAACTTCCGGCCACCTCGTACGTCTCCGTCTCATTCAGTCTCTGCTGTGTCAACTGATACTACTATCTTGGAGCCCTTTCAATCTGCCGATGTCTCCTCCAAGGATACTTTTCCAGTGAAACTAACTGAGATGGTCTGAACTTTGCCTTCCACTTCCATCATCTTTACTTTTTCGGTTTCCAGAATGATATTTTTGTCTTTTTTTTTTTTTGAATTTTTTTATTAGTATGGTCAAGGTATTCTCACACTGAGTTATTTTTTCCGTAATCGATTTTCAGATGCATTTCCTGGAGAAATCGAACCGCAGGAAATGAGATTTTCATTTTCTTTCCCAGCTTTTTTCTTTTACTTTTTAATTATAAGGCACTTTTTCGTTCTGAACGAAACAAATTGCATATATTGAAGGAAGTTAGATTTGTCTTTTCTGGAGTTTACAAATGTAAAAAGGAGCGAAGTTTGAATATGCTCGATCAGTTGATTTGTCTTGCCCCTTCTTCGGGACCATCCTTTTTTCTTTTTCTTTTCTTTGTTTTCTAATCAGACTGATGCTTGCACTTTTGAAAAGGTCTTGACGAGAACATGAAAGACGTAAAAGTTATTTTCGTTATTTTTATTATTTTTAAATGTCTGATCGGCTACTTAAAATATATCGGTTTTTTATATTGGTGAAACTTGTGGATTCTTAAACTTGAATTTGCAGTTGGAAGGAAAGATCTCCGTAAGGTTAGATCAAGTAAAACATTCAAGCAACTGGGAGCTAAGGGTAGGTTGTAATCTTCCAGGAAAATGGGTTCTTCACTGGGGTGTTTCCCACGTTGATGATGTTGGCTGGTATGTCGTGAAGCCCTTTTTTTTTTTTTTCCTTTTTTTTTTCAAATTCAAATATTAATTTGCTTTCTTTTCCATTTTGAGCCATTTTGTGATTTTGGTTTATTTATTTCATTTTCTTTTCCAGATCTTATTACTAATTGCATAATTAACGGATTAAGCTACAAGGCGCGTAAAATGATATTATGTTTATTTTGCAGTGAATGGGATAAACCTCCAAGCAATATGATACCCCCCGGCTCTATTTCTATAAAGGTATATACTTCTCTTGATCACAAGCGGCACATGCCATTAATGCCACGGAGAAAGTTTAAATTGGAAGTTAAACATTTTGCAGGACCACGCAATAGAGACACCCATGAAGAAATCATCATTATCTTCTGCTGAACGAGATACGTTTTATGAAGTCAAAATTGATCTTAAACCCTGCAAAGGAATTTCATCAATTAATTTCGTTGTGAAGGTTTGTTTTACAAAATAAGTATTTGCGGATGTCAGTTTTTGTTAGTAGATAAAACCTTTTAGCTGAAACAACTGCTATGCAGGATGAAGAAACCGGCGCTTGGTATCAACACAAAGGAAGAGATTTTAAAGTGCCTTTGGTTGATTACATCAAGGATGACGCTAATACAATGGGACCTAAAAGGGGCTTTAATTTTTGGCCAGGTTTAGAATATATCCTACATTTCCTTTCCTCAACACACGATAATCTGTCTCACACCTTGAAATTGACAAAGTGTGCAGACTTTGTGTTCTTTTTAAGGATGTCACACTAGTAATTATCCTGGGATGCATCCTTTGGTTCCATTTGATAAATTCTTGCGTATATTAGCTCAAGGTTTTATGAAAGAGAACCATAAAGGGTTTCTAGAGTGAATGGCCATTAATTATTACCTCAGAGAAAAGTAAAAGAAGAAATATGATTTCCATTTTATATATTTCTCACTTTTGTAGCATTTCATTTCAATTATAGGGAAAAATACATACCTGAAAGTCTAATCCCTGCTTCTCCTTATCGTTGAGGTGGCATTATGAAATTGATCTCTAGACGTAATTAGTTTTCTAATCTCTCCATGTGCTGCAGAATTGTGTAAAATTGAGCCAGTGATCTCGTTCTTAACAGTTTGTTCAGAACACATATAGAGAGGCTCTATGTGAAGTTTTACTTTTATTCTGTTTAAATGGTTCCTCGGGAAATTATGTGTTGAACTTGAACCGAGACATGTTTAATCGTATTTCCTGACTCAGGGGCCTTGGGTCAGTTATCCAACATTCTTCTGGGAACGGACACAAACAAAGGTCAAGAAAACAGCGGCGAATCCAGAGATTCCAAAGAAGAAAATGGTCAACTTGATGGTTTCTACATAGAACTTCCTATTGCAAAGAAGATTTGGGTCAATAAATCCGTCAGTGTCTCCATAAGGAATTGCTCTGAGATGGCCAAGAACCTTATATATCTGGAAACAGATATACCTGGAGAAATTGTCCTTCACTGGGGAGTTTGCCGGGATGAAAAAAGAAAGTGGGAAGTTCCACCTGCTCCTCATCCTCCAGAGACAGTAGCTTTCAAAGACCGGGCTCTAAGAACTCCACTACAGGTTCAGAGATGACAAGTTACCCTTATTATGTTCTAAGAACGTAGCATTGAGTACTCTGATAGATTTTGGTTTCTATGCCTTGAATGGTGGAGTATTCCCATTAATTAATTCAATGGGCATGCTTTAGAGCATAGACACCTCCATAAGATTTAAAACTTTAAATGTAACAAAATTTTTAAATCCTTATAGCTGTGGTAATTTCTTAGCGGACCCATATTAAATAGCATTCATAAGAGGGTTGAGATTATTGGACCTTAAAAAGCAGTACTGAACTTTTGCTATCTTAAACTTAATCGTGGACTAACCTGTTCGACTTTGTCCTTCGACTAGTTTTTCTGTGTTGTTTTCTCAAAGTCAAATACATTTTCCTTTTGTTTTTTGGAGGATTTTTTTTCCCTTTTCATTTCTTTTTGTTTTGTTTTCTTGTTTTTGTTTGTTTTTGAAAACACAACCCATCAGATGTCAGTAGTGATCTATATGAAGATCTGAATTGTAGAAACTTTATTCTCTGAACATGAGTAAAAGCAAACCAGTGCGTTTGATCGACTCCTGCCTCATTGTTTTCTTAATATAGCAATGTAACATTATCTGACACGATAATTTATGGAGATTTTAAATGAATGCAAGCAATCATCCATTAAGACGGGTTATTTTTCACTCAATCTCCACTTTCCATCTTTGTAAATTCGAAGTTCGGTTATTGTGCGTCAGCTCCAATTTATTATTGTAGATAACTTCCTTCTTTTGTGTTTTTATCGTATTATTAACTCGCCCCTCTTGTTTTTTCAGCCAAGAGAGGATGGAAACGGAAGCTCAATAATAATCACTTTGGAAGAGGGCTTTTCAGGATTTGTTTTTGTTCTTAGGCTAGATGAAAATACTTGGTTAAATTACATTGGAAATGATTTTTATCTTCCTCTTTCAAGTTCTAGTAGCTTACGTGTCAAAAACATAGATGATGAGTCGAAAGGTGTACATGTAGAAGAGACTGAAGAGGCAAACCAAACAAACTCCTTCTCTGGATTTGCTGATGGAATAATCAAAGACTTAAAAAATTTGGTGTCAGACATTTCCTCTGAAAAGAATCAAAAGGTAAAATCCAAGGAAGCTCAAGGAAACATTCTTCAGGAGATTGAAAGACTTGCTGCTGAAGCCTATAACATCTTCAGAAACTCCGTTCCTACTTTTTCAGAGGAGCCTCCAGTGGAAACTAAGGCTGCTGTGGAAGTAAAGGACAAGAGATTGCCTGCAAAAATCTGCTCAGGAACAGGAACAGGGTATGAAATATTATGCCAAGGGTTCAATTGGGAATCTCATAAATCTGGAAGATGGTACGTGGAGCTTAAACAGAAAGCTGAAGAACTAGCCTCACTTGGTTTTACTGTGATATGGTTACCCCCACCTACAGAATCTGTTTCACCTGAAGGATACATGCCAAAGGATTTATATAATCTAAATTCCAGGTATTACATTATAATGTTGATAGTACTTTAACAACTTTTTTCCTTTGTCACCAGGTATTACATTAGAATGTTGATAGTTCTTAAACAATTTTTTTCCTTTGTCAATTATCTTTTAATTTAAAGATAGAAGGCCTGGTATTTGGAAAACTGCTTAATCTGAAAGTATATGCCATATTTTGGACTTCCCAAACTTTTGTTTGCTGTCACTTGATATTTTTGTGGATGGGACTTGTTACTATTTTATCACATATATCAGATATGGAAGCATTGATGAATTGAAGGATTTGGTGAAAAGATTCCATGAAGTTGGAATCAGTGTTCTTGGGGATGCTGTTCTAAATCACCGCTGTGCTCAGTACCAGAATCAAAATGGTGTTTGGAACATATTTGGTGGTCGTCTGAATTGGGATGATCGTGCAGTTGTTGCTGACGATCCACATTTTCAGGTATTTTTTTCTGAACGGTTTCGGATACATCTATTTTGTTATTTTCCCTTTATGTTGTTCTTTCACTATTGGGGGGTCATTTCTATCCTGAGATTGTGAAACATTGATATCAAATCTCATAAAATAAATATGTCAAGCTAGTATGATATTTCTCGTGCTTATTTTGAAATGTGCTGTATCCTAGGAAATGAAATCATTTACTAGATATTAGAGAGTTGGAGTTTTCACTTGTTCTCAAATTCTGATGCGTTAGACAAAGCAACGGGATGTCACACCAAGAATAAATCATGTTTCAATGCCCTTTGCTTTGTTTCTTAGTCTTTTTTCCTTTTCCATTTTTTTAATTGTGATTGTATGTTAGCAGTCATCTGAGATGCAGTGACCCATCTTACTTATATATATAATTCTGTCCTGTACAAAGTTGACAAACATTTCTTTTTTAATTCTACAATTACATTATTCAAAATATCGATAAAAATCTCTAGAAATTATATTTGAAAAAGAAATACATGTGTCGATAACATTATGCTCGAATATATAATAAAGCATCGTTGTTCTAAGCTTGTCATTGCTTTGTCAAGTAAGCAATCATTGAAAATTGTGAATCAGCTCTAAATTGCCACTGGTTTTGTTAGTTTCTCTTGCAACTGAGGAGTGATCTTTTCGTTAGAATAGTGTCAAATAAGTGCGGATTTTTTGAACTTCTATCATTATGAGAGCATAGAAAGCACTGAACGTTTTAGGTACTTAAATTATTCTCTCACCATTTACTGCATTGCGAATTATGTAATTGTGCCTTATCCTGAATAAAAGTGAGAAGCATATATGCCTCTGCTTGTCATGTTCTGCAATTAGTTGTTTTCTTTTCTTTTTTGGGTGATTTCCTGCAATTAGTTGTTACCTTTTACTGCATTTCAAATATTTAATTTTCTGCGAACAAGTAAACAAGTTCTTTTAGGTGTTTTAAAATTTGAATAAAATAGGTTTCATGAAGCAAAGTCTCATGCTTATTATGTAATGGAAATTTTGATTTATTCCCACTGGATTTGCTGATTAAGTGACAAATATGGTTTGAGAGAAGTAAAGAATTTGGCAGCGCTTCTCTTATTTTTCAGATATGATATGCATGCTTTGTTCTTTTAAAGTGCTTTTTACTACGAATACCTTAAAAATGTTATCCTTCTGGATGAATTCGAAATATGTAATGGATATCCTCTCTCATGCAGGGTAAGGGCAACAAGAGTAGTGGAGATAATTTCCACGCAGCTCCAAATATTGACCATTCACAGGAATTTGTGAGAACTGATCTGAAAGAATGGTTATGTTGGCTGAGGTTGATAGTTTATACCTTACTTTTCTCTACTATAGTCTAACTTCCTGGCCACTTCATTTTTCTTTATTATGGCACAAGTATAATGCTCTGGGAAGAGTTGTAGAGGAGTTGATCTGTTCTATCTTTTGCTCATAACGTGTGATCTTCAGGAAAGAAATTGGGTATGACGGATGGAGGCTTGACTTTGCAAGAGGATTTTGGGGCGGTTATGTAAAGGATTACATGGAGGCAAGTGAACCTTACTTTGCCGTGGGAGAGTACTGGGATTCGCTGAGTTATACTTATGGTGAGATGGATCATAATCAAGATGCACACAGGCAGAGGATTATTGACTGGATCAATGCTACCAATGGTACTGCTGGTGCTTTTGATGTCACAACAAAAGGGATTCTTCACTCAGTAAGAACTCTGATATTTTTATTACATTTTTCTGGATTTACACTCTGTATAAAATACCTTCTAGGCACACAAGACCTATATAATTGTTTCCATTTATCAGATAAAAAATTAAAAAGAAACACTTATATAAGTTTCTCTTGCTGATTCATCTACCCTTGCTCATAAATATTTGTAACTGAACTGATTTAGAAAACCTCACTGTGGCCTCTTCTGTTGTCTGTTTTCTGTCAGAAAGACATAGAACCTCTCTGAAAGGACAAAAATATGCATGCTATTATAATAAATTCCTTTCTCCTTGTCTGCCTGTTATTTCTTTAATGTTGGGTCATGACAGTGCCTTCTTTTAATACCTCACCCTGTAGGCATTGGAAAGATGTGAGTATTGGCGTTTGACAGATCGGAAAGGAAAGCCTCCTGGTGCCATTGGGTGGTGGCCATCTCGTGCAGTTACCTTCATAGAAAATCATGACACTGGTTCCACCCAGGTTTGAATTTCATGCAAAAATATCTTTTCCTAGACGTTGTTTCTTGTGGTGTAGATTTATATATCAACATGGGGGTATTTATTTGCATGATTATATAAGTTTGAAAATTTTTTTAAATAAGTTCCCTCTTTCGAGGATGCCATATCACTATGCTGTTATGATATGGTAGAAGACGTGTCTACATTATATATATAATTGATTTCGTATTCTTTTCTCTGAAAGGGTCATTGGAGATTTCCAAGTGGAAAAGAAATGCAAGGATATGCTTACATCCTGACTCATCCGGGAACACCATCAGTGTTCTTTGACCACATTTTCTCCCACTACCGGACTGAAATAGGATCACTTATCTCCCTCAGGAAACGGAACAAGATACACTGTAGAAGCACAGTGAGTATCATAGTATTGTCTTTAATAGTCAACATTAGCATCCATGTGGACATTTTCTGGACTCAATGGATAAGATATTTCTCCTAAGCTTATCAAGCAGCTTAATCGTAAGTCTTAGGTTGAAGTTGACCCTACGATTCTAATACTTTCTTTTATCTTCATGTTCTAGGTTCAAATTCTTAAAGCAGAAAGGGATGTCTACGCAGCTGTAATTGACGAAAAACTCGCTATGAAGATTGGACCTGGTCATTTTGAACCCCCTAGCAGATCCTCAGGAGGATGGTCCTTAGCTTGTGAGGGAAGAGATTATAAGCTTTGGGAGGCATCATAAGTTCTCATGATATCATCATTCATCATATAGAGCTCCAATTGAAGTGAGTTATACGATGCTGTTATTGAGAAGCATAGAAACAGCATTATTTATTAAGCTGCAGAAATTACCGTTACAGCCTAGAAGTCAGGTTCGTCTCAGAACTGGAAAAATAGTGCATATGTTTAAATTAGGAAGTAAGTTGTGTCATACATACTATGCATACATAGCATTAATTACACATGATTGCATACTATACACACATTGCATTCAAGATTCAATGTAGTAAGAATGTGTAGAACGGTCAGCATTTATAGTCATGGTATTTTGTGGCAACTTCATTGAACAGGATGGCAAAACATCTATTATGGTTGTACACAACTTTTTGAGTTATAGTTTAAATTTTCTTAAACTGTTTTGATTTTGTGCCTTATGTTAGAAGACAAAGTCAGACACAACGATCTGATGATGTTATCTGAGTTGGGTATAGGTGTGCCTTCACCTCGAGAGGTTCGCCTTTCTGAACTTGATGAAACACGGGCTTTTCTATTAATATTATTTATTTAGGTCCCAACAACTGCAATAAAATGTGGGAATAATGTGAAGGGTTAAGGTGTATCTAACATCTTGAAGGATTTTTCTAGGTGTATTATAAAATGCTTTAGAGTATTAGATGCACCTGAAGAAATACTTCAGAGTGTTAGTTGTACCTTAATCTTGATATGAAATCAGACTATATATGCATATGAGATAGTGATTGGATGCTCTGCAATTACGGGCTATTTCACAACAAAAAAATTATCAACATGAATTGAACTGAGAACTGTTTGGATACACAGCTTGACTTGCCCATGTAAAAAGAAAGTTGAAAAGCAAAAGGCTTCTGTTGCTGGTTCTGTTTGGTCTCTGTTCTCTGCTTTTGAATATGATGTCGTAGTAAGATGTCTGCAGTGTAAAATTGAACCAAATTCAAACTTCCTAATAAAAGCCAATCAACTTTCCCAATTTATTTTCATGTTTGCAATGTAAAGTTAAAACGATTTCACTTGTATTCTTTGTGATCCAGTATCTACAAATAAGGTTAAAGAATTATTACTGATTTGAAATAAGAAACTTCACATATAGAGAAAGTGGCAGAAGATTGATAAGGTACTAAAATTGTCTTCATTAAGATGTTTATGGAATGAGACGAAAGCACACTCCTATCTTCTTTGAACAGTGATGCCCTGGAATGCGTATATCAACATATAAATATTCAATTGTCATAAATGCAGGATCTAGTTAAAAATTTGTTCATTGTTATTGATAATTATAAAAATATGTTGTGCAATAGAAAGAATCTCTGTACATGTAAAGAAAAGAATGCTACCTGTGCATTGCCAAAGTGAATGGTAAAAATTAGTTCTGTAATAGGAACAAACTAGTTACTAGCTAGAAAGGACTTTTTGGATGGAAAGGAAGAAAAGAAGCTGAAAAAGGAAAGAGCTTCCCAACAAAAAGATGAATCATATATAGAATATCAGACAGTTAGCATTAAGCCAATAAGCTTTCTCAATTTATCTTCACAAAAATGAGTAAAATTAGCAAATTATAAGTTGCATTTAAGGAAAAATATGTGAAGAACACAATCCATTATGCGTAAAATTTGTTCCAAAAAGCCTGTGGTGTGAGACATTAGATTGTTTTAAAATTTGTTCAACAATCCATGAAAATATACGTTGCAACAAAAGGAATTTCTTTTGATGTTGCGAACTGAAAAAAAGAGAATTACAATAAAATCTCACATATTCACAAAAAGTCTTACTAACTTAACAGTATGTAATGACACGTTTTAGAATAAAAAATAATAACAAAATCTAGCTACTCATTTATTATTGAGACTTTTAAAAATTATCTTTCGACTTCACAATAATTCTCCCAACCGAAAAAATAGTTCCAAATAAAAAGACGAAATGACATAAATCATCTGACATTAAGCCAATAAGCTTTCCCAATTCGCCTTCATGAAGATGTTTTCGGTGTAAGATTGAAGCAAATTTGGAATGCCGTATCTACAAATGAGTAAAATTAGCAAATAATGATTTTTGTAATATAAGAGTTAAAATCATGGTTTTATTTTTAAAAAAATATTTGAACATTTTCGCAAATGCTAAAATCAAAACACCCTTATACTTACGTAAATCAATTATAAACCTAAAATAACAAATCCTATGAGAATTTTAGCGAATAGAACATGTTATTATGAGTTAAATAACTAATTTGAAGATATTAAGATAATTAATTAATTTAGTTATTATTGTAAAACAAGTGTTGTTTTTTTTTTAATTACACCATTTTATTATGCGCAAAAAACTTCTTAATATATGCAATCAATAGAAAGAGTTAAAAAAATTATAAATTTAGGAAGCAAAGTAGATTAAGGTAAAATACAAAGGTCTATATTCAAAGCAAAGCAAAATAAATCTTTCTATTAACGTAGTACTCTCCTGTCCTTAATATAAGACCTAATTATTGAGTTGATTTTGATCTTAAATGTAAGATTTAGTTCTCATATTTATCAATTTTTTTTCCTAAATTACCTCTATTGATACTCCCTCAACCATAATTAAGTAGGAGAGTAAGGTGGGATGTTAAGGAAGATTATTATAGTATTTTAAGAAAACATACTCCTCTGGTCCTTAATATAGGACCCAATTGTTGAGTTGGTTTTGGTTCTAAATATAAGACCTATTTTTTATATTTATCAGCTTTCTCTAAATTATCCCTATGGATACTCCCTTAACCATAATCAAGTAGAAGAGGAAGATGAGGTATTAAGAAAGATGATTATGGTATTTTAGAAAAAATGTGTTACATTTCTTATAATTAACTAACTTACCTAACTTTCTTAATCTAATCAAATTAGTTAAATAGATCTTATATTAAAGACCGGAGGAGTATTATATTTCTTATAATTAACTAACCTATAGTAATCTAATCAAATTGGTTAAATATGCCTCATACATGAAAGACAGAAGAAGTATAATCCGAAAGCTTCTTGAAGAAATAAATTCTGCATTCTTCTACAGAGGTTCCCCCCCCCCCCCCTTCCGGGGGCAGCTTCTTCTACAGGGTTTGCTGAAAGTAAAAGCTGAAATTCTCTACAAATTGATGAAGCCAGATGGAAAACAAACAAAGGTGGAAGTCTTTTCGGACGGAGTCTACTAAGCATTTACTTGAAGCAGTTTCATAAATGACAAAACATGTTTTACACGTATTTACAAATACGACATAATATGTTTTACACATGATTACTGCGCATAAAACATTACCCACAAGAAAACAGTTGCAGCTGAATTTGGTACAAGACTTGTTTCATTGAACCATTCGGATGTGATATGAATGGTTTAAATTTTATTATATTATTGTCTGTTACAAATTACTCCTTTAATTGGTTGAGGTATGTTTTGATCTTATATATAAAACTTCAGTTCACATTTATATCCCAAATTTATATATATTTTTAAAAGTGTCCCTATTTTAAAAGATAATGGGGGTACTTTCTAATGCAATGATACTGGGGTTTTTTTTTTAATAAAAAAACCAACACATGTTTTACAAGATATGTTTAACAAAATTTTCTTAATCTCTATAAATTAGTTATTAAATTTCTACATTTATAATAGGATGGAGTAAAAATTTTTTTTTGTTTAAAGGTGTTTTTATTTAGTACGTAATTGATTCTCGAACAAGATTCATTTATATCCTCTTCATTTTAAGTAAAAAAATAAAATAAATTCTTTAAATATTGATGAAGATTATTAAGAGATGTACAGCATAATAGGTCTAATTTTTCCTTTTTTTAAAAAAATACTCTTGCTAGCCCTTATTATAAGAACCTCTAGTATAATTAACTTTACACAGAATAAAAAATTCAATTAAAATTAGTTAATCTTTTAAAATTTTAAATTATCTGCAATGAAATTTATTAAACAGAGGGTAATGAATTAATCAGACGTTGTTTAATTGATAAGGAGATATTATAGCAAAGGACATTAAATAATTTTTTTGTAGACAAGTTAAAAAGAACCTCTTAATAAAGATCTTTAAAATGTATTATTAAAAAAAAAAGATCTTAAAGATGGGTATAATAACCGAATATAGTATATTATATTTCTTCTGCTTAATGCAATATGAAAGTTGAAGGTGGAATTGGTACACAAATTTGCAAGATAAAACAAACAAGTACTTTTTTGAAACGATATCTGCTACGCATTTGCTTTAAGCAGTTTCATAAATGGAAACAATTTTAACATATAAATTAAGAATGCCATGCGATGTTACTGCATGGTGGTCACTAAGTACAAAAAGAAGCTCCATTGAAGTTTGAAATTTGAATTCGTCTCATGGGATAAGCCAAAAACCCTTTTGTTTTGCTTTCGAAATTTTCTAATCTTTCTCCCTTGAGATACTCCGTCATTAGATTCTCTTACAATCAATCTGTTATGTTTTTTTTTCCCTTTGAATCATAAGTTTACCTATCAAAGAATATAAAATCATATCCATTTTATAACTTAAATTGTATATAGAAATTAATTGTTCTAGAGGCATTTGGGTTGCTTCAATCAGTATGTGGAAATTTATGTAGAAACTAAACTAAGTATGTAGCATTAAATCTTAGTAAAAAGAATTAAGTATTTGTGGAGAGGAAGCTATATATATATCTTATTTGAGGTTCGGTCTAAATCGCTTTCTTTAATTCTAAATATAAGAACTAGATAACTATACTAATTAATTTACAAAGATAAAAAAAATTAGTTATTTGTAAAAATTGTGTTATTTATTTGTGTTGAAATTACCCCTGTTGATGTAAATTCCTTTTAACATGTGCAATTGATAGAATAATTTGGAAAAAAAATTATAGATTTAATTTGAGAGATAAGATGAATTGAGATTTTACATTTAATATCAAATCAAACTACTCAACTAAGCTTCTATATTTAGGACTAGAAGGAATTGTTATTCTCGGATATCAAAGGATTCTGACTAAAAATGAATTAAATTTTTAGGTAAATAATACCAAAATTTCATTTTTAACAAAAATTAAAAATGCGCCATTAATTAAATTAAGAAATAAAATTGATATATATCCCTTAAATTATTTAATATATTTAATTTAGTACTAGTCCCAAAACATTGAATGCATGAATTAATCGATAAATTAATAAATAAAATAACACTTAATTACAAGATCATTCTGCAAGCATTCATGAATCCTTTGACAGCAAAAACTGATGTGCGTCATTTGTGGAGACTAGCTCATGGCTGTTGGATGATAATAAAAGTTCAAACATTGGAACTGCAAGGAATCTGCTTCCCTCAAAGCTAAGCAATTTTTATTAATGATAAACTAAATAGTCCTCTTCTTCTGTTTGTTACTTCACGTTATAAACCTAAGCATGGTCTCTGTTTGATCTCAGTTCCATAGGCTATAACTAATACAAGACAATATTCATACTTTGGTTTTATCAGAGACATTGTTTGAGAAATTTTGAATGGAACATTCTGTTACATTGAACCAGACAATT
>NW_021632082.1:0-36808 GCF_004799145.2 Neltuma alba | reverse complement strand
AGCGTAATCATGACACCGACGAGTCATCATGCTGAGTCATCAAGCGTAATTATGACACCTAACGAGTCATCATGATGAGTCACCAGAAGATATTTATGGACAGCATAAAAATCAGAACGCAGTAGGGAATATTTTAGACAATCTTTTGTCTACCCATTATAGCGAAATCTCTACTGCATGACTCAGTAAGGTAAGTAGCCTGTCAGTAGAGCTAATTATTTTCATCTATGCTCCTCTAAGGTGGCACCAATATGTACTAATTAAGATGAGAAAATAGTGTCAGAACATGTCCTGGTGGTACAGGGTAGTCAGGACCCGAAAAGTATCTGATATGGTGCAAGATTGGCTTGATAGGTGGAGAAATAATTAAGAAGATATTTTTGCACGAATTTCCATTTATTTTCTCCCTATTTTAATGCCATAAATGATGAAAGGACATAAAAGTGACAAGTGTACGGTTAGATGAGAAAAAGAAAATATTACGTGTACGGCTAGATGGAAGACACGTGTACGGTCGGATGCAAGGCACGTGTGCAGTCGGATTAAAGACATGTGGCTTGATGATGTAAGCATGATGTCATCATGATGAGGTAAGCATGATGTCATAGGACACTTGTCACCGTAAGATCAAAAGAGAAAATGGACGGTCCAGATCGAGCCACGTATTTTAAGATCAACGGTCTAGATTCGGTCTGTTTTTCTAAATCACCCCCTCCCCTCCCTACCATTTCGTCCAAGCATAAGGAATCCATGGGGAAGCTCTTGCAAAATGGTTTCTAGAGAGAGAAAGAAGAGGAGAAAGAAAGGCCAAGTGGTTCCAAGCCAGATCAAACTCTAAAACACGGTATGTGGTGGTTATAGCACCTAATTTTATGCCTATTTCGGATTAGTTACTGTGCGTATCTGATTCTGAAATTTTTCATGCTTAAAGTACACTCTGTGAGCTTTTAAATCCATAGGTAGAACACTTCATTTAGATATGTGTACGATTTATGGTGATTTTTCAAAGTTAGGGTTTGAAATCTGGAAACAGTGTTGAACTTTTGGAAGAGTTTCGAGTTCCGTACAGTTCCGGTACTGTTCGGCGTAGAACTGGTTCCTGAAACTATTTTCATTTAAATTTAACTTAAGGATCTTTCAGTGAGACTTGGAAGCACTCAATTTGGAGCTTTCTAGAATTAATTATGAATTTTCAAAGTTGAGCAAAAATTCTGGAAATTCTGCGTGAACAGTACCCGCGAAGCAAAATTTCCAGATTTGGTATTCTTGAATCTAAGGCCATCTAAAGTGGTCCTAATTGACAAGAAATGAATCTTAAGGATGGAAAATGATAAGATTTATGTTAGAAAAGTTGGAAAGAAAACCCTAAGACTAAGAGAAAGGGTTGAGGTTCAAGAAAGCTAGTCTTGAACTTTATGTAATCTAGTGGTCCTAATGGTTTGTATGATCAATGTGACTATGTTTAGGACCTTTGGAACATCCAAGAGGATGTTGGTGATGTTGACGGAATGTCCACATGGTTGGAAAGACAAAAGGAAACCAAAGGAAAAGCAAGGGGAAAGCCATGTTACAAGGTAGTGAACTTACCTATACTGTGTGCTTGATATGTATGCTTGCATGATGTGATTGTGTTGCTGATTTAGCCCAATTATTCTATGTTATTTCATATTATTTAAGGGTATTTATCATAGATTTGGCTCCTTTTAATGATAATTGTGCTTAATTTAGATTAAGAGTCCTTACTTTGAGTTAGTGTCTTTTTGAGGGTAAAATTGTCATAATTGGTTATTAATTGTATTCAATTGATTTCTAGGACAATTGATACTTCAAATGTTGCTTTTTATTGTAGGACACTTGAGAATTAGAGCCAAGATTGAAGACCAAAGCATTACACAACATGAGAGTTTCCAAGAAAATGCTGTGCTGTGGCAAAAAGTCTGAAAATGTGCATCAGTGGCTATTCTGGAATAGTTCGCCGGGGCCAACTTTTGAGTTCGCCGGGGCCAACTTTCAAAATCTCACTAGAATACCTCTCTGGAATAGTTCGCCGCGGCCAACTTTTGAGTTCGCCGCGGCGAACCTCTTCGTATCAGTAACGTCAGATTCGGATCCAGAACGCAAAAATGGACCCTCTACTCATATGATCCGACCCAAATTGACCCTAAAAGCCCTTAGAAACCTATTTTCGACCTAACACTCCATTCCATCATCTCCCAACACCTCTATTCTCTCATTCTTCTTGCCTCTCCACCTCCATCTTCTTCCCCATCCATTTCCTTCACTTTCCTTCACTCCATCTCATTTCCTTCACTCCCAGCTGCCATGGTTGATAGATTCATTGGTTGGAGTTTTTCTTGAAGCTATGCTGGGGGCTAGGGTTTATCAACTCTTGAAGAATGGTGGTGTGGCTTGAGTTCCTAAGCTTCAAAGGGAGTTTAGTTTCAGTTTGCAATTTTTAGCTATGATTTATGGCTTTCTAGGTCTAGGAGTTGTAATTTCTTAGTTAGGAACTTGGGACTGATACTGTAATTATTGGTTAATGATTACATTTGTAATTTGGATTGATTGATGTTGAACTTTGTGGTTAAATATATGTAGTTGCATATATGCTTATTGTTACTCTCATGATTCTCTCCTATCTTGCATGGTTATGTTTTGATACTGAGTTGATTTGTGTTACATTGAGCCAATTGCATGATCATTCCGAATTACACATTAGGAAGCTTAACAAAGTTTTCATTAATGAGTTATTAATGTAAGCTTTGGACTCAATGAGTTATTGAGGTGTTATTAAGAAAAACCTAATGATTTGTGAAATTCCCAATATTTTAAGTGAACTATGATTGCTATCAAAACCATTTTCAAGAGACTTCCTATCATTCATTTCCATTCCATCATTATTATCTTAAAACACCAAAAATATAGTATCTTAGGGTTGTTTCATTGCATTTAGTTTAGGCTCCATTCATTTAAACTTAAAAAAAAAAACCCAAACCCCATTTCATTGCATTGCATGGAATTTAGTCTAGTTTAGGTAATTAATAAAGGCTCCCAAAGTGAAACGACCCGAGTTTGCACTATACTGCATAGCTTGGATTAAATTTTGATTGAGAACCCAAGGCGAACGACAGAACGGCTCTCTTTCAGTTGCCATGATGTGACTAAGCTATGATGAAATGTTTACAAAGTTATGTTTGCAAGTTTATGTTATGTTTTGCCTTGGCAATATGTTATGGAAGCATGAAATGCTTTAGCTTACTTTCCATGGCATTCATATGTTAATGTTATAACATGTCATGCATGTGCATTATGTCTTGCATGCTTATGGGTAGTGTTTGCTACTGAGATTCTCTCGAATCTCACCCCTCCCTAACCAACCATTTAGGTCAGTCAATGATGGGCAATAATGGCATGAGAAGCAAGGAGAAGTAAGCGGAGAATTATCTTGTTAATGGATGAGACTGTTGATATATGTATAATTCTACTATTTTGTGAACTATGTTATGGATGCCAATGATACCATGTATTTAATTATAATATTTATGGCATAAATGAAAGTGTATGAGCATGAACGGGAAAGAGTAAGGCCATGTTATGTATGCCAAAGAAATAAAAGAATTAAAGAGATGTTAAGGGATAAAACGTAAGTCCTGGAGCAGTGAATTTGTAGCTCAGTTTGACCTATCAAATGAGTGAGTAGGTCATAAGATTTGGCAAGCAAAGAGATCTGATGTTTCTATTTAAAATGAGGGGTAGTTTCCCCGATTCCGATAACCGAGCAGAAAGTTATGCCTTTCCAAAGTTAGGCAAAATACAGTAAAATTCGAAAATGACCAAATGAACAGTAACTTTTCAAAGGAAATTGAGCTCGAATTTCAAGGCAATCAGTTCAGAAACTATTTTTTCTCAAAATTTTATCCAAAGAGCTTTCTGTAGAACTTGGAATCACTCAATTTCAATTTTCTACAATTAGTTATGAATTTTCGAAGTTTGTCACATTTTAAGGTGACAATGAATAGTAACCCGTAAATGAAAATTTTCAAACTTGATTTTTCATCAATTGTAGCCTTCAAAAGTGATTCCAAATACTTCCGCAAGGAAAGTTATTGGTATAAACATAAGGTGTTACAGACGACATGAAAGATAATTATCCCGAGCTCTTGAAATAAGGTACATTTTAAATTCGAGGACGAAATTTATTTTAAGGGAAGGGAAATGTAACATCCCAAATTTAGAACCCTAATAATGGGAAGTGTGTGAAATGAGATATGATTGATAAGCATAAGGTATGAGTAAAACATGAAAACCCAAAATGGGACGAAACCGACTTTATCGGGTCCTAGGGGCAAAACGGTAATTTTGGAAAAAGTTTCCAAAAATTACTTAAAAATAGAAAAAAATGGAATTAGAGGTTTTTGAGTCACACATGATGTTTTGGGAGTGAGAATAGCCCAAAATAAATTTTGGTGAAAATTCCCAAAAAATTAATTATTTTTGGGAAAATAGGGAAAAATAAAGGGAAATTAAAGTAATAAAATTATTTTAATTACCTAAGGACTCCAACAATCCAAGGAAAATATGGATACTCCCTAGGAATATATATGAATTTATAAAATTGTTTCCAAGTATTCAAAATACAGGAATACTTTATGGGGAATTTTTCCGAATTCCTATCGGTAAGGACCCCATTCAGAGAAAATGTGAAATAAATATCTAGAGGTCTTGAAAAATTCCCAAAACTTCCAGATCACACTCTTGGAATAATAAATAGGGAATTATCATGAAAAGAAATGGAATTTTTGAAGCCCCTAGCTATTTTTCCTAGTAGAGGGCAAGAAATCGGGTATTGTGTGACCGAATGAATTTTTAAATTACCTAACTAATTCCATTGCTTCCTAACCAGTTTTTACCATTTAGTTAGCATCCAACAAGGCCCAATTCGTGCTCACCATGATCAGAACAGCTGGCTTGTGTGCTGGGCAAAATTTTCAACCATTGGATCAACTCTCTGGGAAGTGAGTCAAAGCATGTGTGGCTAGGATTTGTTCTTCATTTTGGCCAACCTTTGCACTATTTTGGGGCCGAAATAGCTGCCCAAGGGCAGGTTTTGGGGAACAGAAAATGAGCTCTATAAAATACCCCACAAGGCACTCAAAAAATTCGGACAAAATTGGGACAATAGAGGGGAGGCTCTGCACAATGTTCTTCTTGGCTTCCTGTAAGAAAATGGGCCAGTCCACCCTTGGTGGATTGGACCCAAGCCCAGTATCATTTGGGGTCAGGTATAAATTACAAAACATATGGGTCCTTAACTGCAGTTTTAGCCTTTTTATATGACATGCAAAATGGGGGGAACGGTTGGACTAAGGAGGGCGGTTATTAATTTCAAACGTGGGGAGTTACGTAACTGATCCAAGGGGGATCATTTTGTGGGAATGCGTTTTTTCTCCAAAAGCAGTTGGTTCCTCCAGACCCCCTACTCTCTTGAACCTCTCTTCTCTGTGTATTTGTGTGTCTTCAAGATCCGAGTTCCTACAGTAACCGGACCTCCGCGTGGCTATCTGAGACTATCTTATACTTCAGGTACGCCCGAAAACCATCATTGGTATCAGAGCAAGGTTTTAACAAACCATTTCTTCCGCTGCGCCACTCTGATTTGTGTAGATTCTGTTATTATACTTCAGCGCATCGGTTCTTTACTCCAGTCCCCTTTTTTTTTCTTCAGTCTCTGCATTTTCTTTTCATATGTGTGTTCGTTCACTATTTTTTGGTAAACATATGTATGCTAGATTACAATATAAGTGAGTACAAGAGTCCTAGAACAGACAGAACACGAGGGAAATGCTTAGAACGCACCAAGATAGAAACAAAGGACCGAAACCGTGAATGGGTCATTGAAAAAACCACAGATTTAGGCTTCAAATTTAGTCCCATTACGTAGGCCTCGCAAAAACGAGAAAAATGGCACCGGTTTCGTCGAAAACGGACGTCGGACGGTGAAGTTACGCCTGAAAAAGTGTTCGGGTCCGTCGGACCCGACCCGTGAACAGTACCGGGTCGGACGGACCCGGCTGGAGGTTGAAGACAACCTCCAGCCCCCCCAAACGACGTCGTTTTGACGTCATATAAAAAAAAAAAAAGGACTGGGCTGGACGTAGGATCCAGCCCAGACCACAAAAAAAAAAAGGAGGGAAACCGTGTGGTACTGGGCTGGAGGCAGGACCAGCCCAAAACCAAAATAAAAAAAAATTTGTGAGGTAACGGTTGGGCCGAGATGGACCCAACCCAACCGGCAATACAAAAAAAAAAAAATAAAAAAAAAAATCTAAAAAAAACGATTTTAAAAAAAAAAAAAAAAAAATTGGAGTTCCGCCACGTGGCGTGCCATCTGGACACGTAGGGCCCGCATCTGACAGGTCGTGGCGCGTGGAGGCCGCCGGTTCGGCGCGTGTCACCGGCGCGAGAGTGCAGGGAGGCGCGTGTATTACACGCGCCGACAGGGCGAGTGGGAAAAATTTTTTTTCAATTTTTCGCTAATTTTTCCTTCTAGGGGCGCGTGTAGGCGCGTGAAAGGTCCGTTTGAGGTGCGGTTTGTCTCTAAAAATCCCTAAAATCAAGATCTTCATTTTGATATATAATTTGATAATTTTGGAGACAATTAAGGATCCATTTGTGAGTATTTCAGTGTATTTTCTGGTATTTTTCATGCGGAAATAAATTCCAGAATATTCAAAATAATTTAAATTATTTTGTTCTAGGTGAAAATGAAGCAAGAGGCTTCTAGTAGCACTGAAAATATCAAGATGGTTCATTGGAATACTCATACATGGATAATGCAGTTCCAGAATATGAACCAGAGGATGAGGATCCTGAAGAGGACCCTGAAGAGGTTCCTCAAGAAACCCGGAGGAGTTAATGGATTCTGGACCTGAGTCGGAATCTTTATTTCCCACTGAACCCCTCCGTACCGAACCTCATTTGGTCTTAATGATTCACTAGATCTTCCCAATGAAACCGAAGTTGAGGAAGGAGAAGAGGTGGATCAACCCTGTACCCCTGCTTTAGCTATGAGAATAGCTGAAAGAGATGCAGCAAACTGACAAACATAAAAGGCATCAATGGCGTGCTCGCCAGCTACGTCCATTACATGACCGATAAGAAGAATACAGAATTCTACCTAAAGTCATAATGGAGTACATAAGAGCAATAAGGGTTAGAGGCGGACCTAAAGGCAAACCCATAAGAAATCTTACTGGATTTGGGCCATAGAGCTAGTATCCTCCTTTATGAACAAAACACGCAAACTTAGAAGCCTAAGAAAAGCAATGCTTGATTACCTTTATGTTCATATCAAATGATGTAATATTTGTATTCGCCTTGAATTTTGGTTTCATGCATTGTAAACAGACTAAGTATGTTATTTCATTTAATGAAATTACTTGAATTATTGTTGTATGATTATTTGTGAATATATGTATGCCTTTTATAAGTGGGAGCTTTTAGAAGATAAGACTTCTAAGAGTCATAATTTTTAAGTGCTTATATAAAATCCTTGATAGGAAATAATGTTTGTTGCTTGTATCTGTGTGATGGGAGGTACAAACGTATGCTCTTGATCATGGATCCTGCAGCATCATTACTTTCTGATCAAGGATGATATAAGTACAAGACATTGTATACTTCGCTGTGCTATATATAACTAAGATGTTCTATGGTACGTCTCTTTTTAGAGAGAACGTAGAATAATGTGGGATAAATTTGCTTCAGAACTGAAAATGGCAACCAAGAACATAATTGCTGAGCTTAATAAGGGAGAAAAGCTCAACGGGGATAACTGGGACATATGGCACCGAAAGGTTCAATACATCTTGGAGGAACAAGATGCGGTTGAACCTTTAACCACTGCAATGGTCGAACCTGAAGTTGGGAATACGGCCCAACATAGGAGAGACCAAGAGGCTTACCTAGTGTGGAAGAAGAAAAACAGCATAGCAAGAATTACGCTTCTGAGTGCCATGGCTGATGACATTATGTGCGAGTTTGAGAGGCACAAAACTGCACAGGCTATGTGGATAGCGTTAAAGGACAAGTTTGGTGGTACTTCTACCACTAAACTTAGAAGGTTGACGATTAAGTTCGACACCTATAAGCTCAAGCCAAACAATCCAATGAAACAACATTTGAGAGAGATGGCCAACATGATCAGAGAACTTAAGGAAGCAGGCCATGTCCTGTCTGATGAACAGCAAGTGCAGGCTGTTATCAGATCGCTTCCTGCTAGCTAGGAACACATGAAAGTCAACCTGACCCATAATGAAAACATCGTTACTTTTAACGATGTAGCCAAACACTTGGAGCTGGAGGATGAACGTTTAGAGGCTTACAAGACCTCTGGACAAGCTTATTACACCGAGGATGCCGGTACTTCCCAATCAAGGCCCGATTCCAAGAAGGGCAAGAAGTTTCAAAAGAAAGGGAAGAAGGGTGGTCCTCAATCCAAAAAAGGAAAGAAGCAATTCAAGAAGAAGGGAAAGAAAGGTGGGAAGAAGAAGCTAGACCTGAAGAAGGTCAAATGCTTCGCCTGCCAGAGAATGGGCCATTTCGCACGTGACTGTTCAAAACAGGCTGAGAGCGAAAAGGTATTAGTGGATTATGTGAATTCACATGTTTCATATGTTTCTAGTACTGTTTTTCTAACAGAACCTGTTTCTTCTTCTTGGATTATAGACTCAGGCTCCACAGACCACGTAACCAGGGATCGAGGATCCTTTATCGAGTACCGTCGGTTGCCGTATCAAAGCAAGTGGCTTTACGTTGGGAACAACGCGAGGATCGAGGTTAAAGGTTTGGGCACCTGCAAATTTACTTTGCGTGGTGGGAAGACCTTGATACTCCATGATGTACTTTATGCTCCTGACATCCGGCGGAACTTGGTTTCTGTATTGTGTCTGTTAGAATTTGGGTTTAATGTAAACTTTCATGGTAAAGTTGCAGACATTTTTAGCAACTCTGTTCTTTATGGTTCAGCTTTCCTGTTTAAGAAGTTCTTTGTTTTAGATATTGTTGGTGATTTCAATAGTAATGAATGCTTTGCTGTTTCTTCGAATAACATTGACATAAACACCTGGCATGCTAGACTAGGACACATTAATCAAAATAGAATGATTAAACTAGCAAAAGAAGGATTGTTGGGTGCCATTCCCAATATGGAAATGTCACTATGTGAGAACTGTCTAGCTGGTAAGGCAACAAGAAAGCCTTTCGGTAAGGGAAAAAGGCTGAAACTCCATTGCAATTAATCCATTCTGATATTTGCGGTCCAATGAGTGTGAGGGCAAGACACGGAGCTTGGTATTTTATTACCTTTATTGACGATTTTTCACGATATGGTCATGTCTATTTGATCTCGCATAAGTCTGAAGCTCTTGAGTGCTTTAGACGATACATAAATGAGGTAGAGAATCAAATGGACAGTAAAATTAAAGCATTACGAACTGATCGAGGTCGTGAATATTTATCTGATCAATTCAAACAGCTCTGTGAAGAAAAAGGGATAATCAGACAACTGACTATCCCTGGCACTCCACAACAAAATGGGTTGCTGAAAGAAGAAACAGAACTCTTTTAGACATGGTTAGGTCAATGATGGCTCAAGCAAACCTGCCAATTTCTTATTGGGGTGATGCTTTGTTAACGGCTACCTTCATACTTAACCGTGTACCCTCAAAATCAGTCGCTTCCACACCCTACGAGTTATGGACAAAACGCAAACCAGATCTAAGCATCTTGAGACCCTGGGGGTCAGCGGCGTATATCCATGATGCTTCTCATAAGCATGGGAAGTTGGGTCCCCGAGGAAAGAAATGTATCTTCATAAGGTACTCTGAACAATCAAAGGGATACGTTTTCATAGGTGAAAACGAAGATGGAACCGTGACTGAAATAGAATCAAGAGATGTAACATTCATTGAGACTGAATTTCCTAATAGAGGAGATGTTGACCGTACCGTTTCTCTTTATGAGACACAGGAACAAGACAGTACAGAACAAATTGACAAACCAGAATCGTCTAGGTGTGTCAATCTGAGTGGGAGCCAAGAAAGGTCAACACCAAGACTTGAACAAAGAAAGAAAGAAAAGCAAATAGCTCCCGTCAGAAGGAGTAACAGGGAAAGTGTTCCCAAAAGACGCTTTCAAATAGAAGGCGAATCTCTCTTAGTTACTCCAGAAGGGGATGATGAGCCCCGTTCTGTACGAGAAGCCTTGTCAGGTCCTGCGAAAGATGAATGGATGAAAGCTATGGAAGAAGAAATGGACTCAATGAAAAAGAACCAAGTTTGGGTGTTAGTTGATCTTCCAAAAGGGCGTAAAGCCATTGGGAACAAGTGGGTTCTCAAAATTAAAAGAAAAGTGGATGGATCAATTGACAAATACAAGGCTCGATTAGTGGCAAAGGGGTACACGCAACAGGAAGGAATAGATTATGAAGATACATTCTCACCTGTTGTGCGTTTCAATTCTATTAGACTTATTCTGGCAATAGTAAACAGTTTAGATTTAGAATTACATCAGATGGATGTAAAAACCGCATTTCTGAATGGTGATCTGGATGAAGAAATCTATATGGAACAACCATTAGGTTTCATTGAAAAAGGAAAGGAAAATAAGTTTGTAAACTCAAAAGGTCCATTTATGGATTGAAACAATCATCCAGACAGTGGTATTTGAGGTTTCACAAAGCAATAACCTCATATGACTTCCAAATGATAGAGGAAGACCACTGCGTCTACATTAAGCGGTTTGAGGGTAATTTTGTCATATTATCCTTATATGTAGACGATATACTATTAGCCGGAAATAGTCTAGATTCGGTGGTGGCTATTAAAGAATGGCTTTCGTCGAATTTTGAAATGAAAGATATGGGTGAAGCAGAATACATACTTGGAGTTAAAATCCAAAGAAATCGTTCAAAACGAATCCTCTCTCTTTCACAAGAAATTACATCAACAAGATTCTTGAGCGATTTAACATGAAAGACTGCAATCCCATGAGTACCCCTGTTGCTACTGGAGTGGCTTTGAGTTCTGACATGTGTCCCAAAACCGAATCTGATAAAAAGAAGATGGAAAGAGTTCCATATGCCAGTGCTGTTGGTAGTCTGATGTACGCAATGATGTGTACAAGACCAGACATCTGTTATGCAGTGGGACTGGTGAGCAGATTCCAGTCTAACCCCGGTGAAAAGCATTGGAAAGCAGTGAAGAGGATCTTGAGATACTTAAAGGGAACTTCCAATTATGCACTGTGCTACGAAGGAGATGACCTGCGTCTTGTTGGGTACTCCGATGCTGATGTAGGCGGAGATGAAGAAGAACGAAGGTCAACTTCAGGTTATACCTTCTTGCTCAACAATGGCGCCATATGTTGGAGTAGCAAGAAGCAAACGTGCATTGCCTTACATTCAATGGAAGCTGAGTTTGTGGCATGCACTGCAGCAGTGCAAGAGGCTTTATGGCTGAAGAGATTTATAGAACACCTTGGATTTGGAAACGAGAGTACCAATCCGGTGATGGTATACTGTGACAATACTGCAGCCATAGCCTATACTAAAGATCCCTAAGTATCACAGCAAAACCAAGCATATTGACATCAAGTATAATTTTGTTAGAGATTACATAGCACAAAAGATTGTTACTGTACAATACATTTCAACCAAATGTATGGTAGCAGATCCTCTGACAAAGCCAATAGGCGAAAGAGTTTTTAAAGAACATGTACAAGCCCTTGGCATACGTAAAGTGTAATATGAATGCTTCATTAATGAAATTATATTTCGTTATCACTTTATGTGTCTGTCTGAAAGTATACAATGTCTAGTATGTCGTACAGGTTAAAAAGGTTGGCTCTCTCACACGGGCAACCACCTTTGACACTCAGGTGGAGTGAACAAAGATGAGACATTTGTGTTCACCAGTAAAGCAGCAATGAATGCTGATATGGTAAAGAAGAAACACAAACTTTATGTCGCCTTGACTAAAGTGTAGCAAGTCAAGATGAGATCCACGTTGATAAAGTTGGATCGAAGTTTGGAATCTCACTTCCATAATACCTGTAGCCAGACAACAAACTCTTCAACGTCGACGTCATAACAATGAGCAGAGTTGAAGAATTTGGGTTTAGATACTGAGTGTGTCTGGACCTAAGTCTGTACGGTGTTAATAATAAATCTAAATCGACATACGCTCTTATAGTAAAAGAGTAACACCGTAGCATGTGTTTCATACCACATGTGCTGAGAGAACCGCAAAAGGGAAGCAAGTGAAAGATCCCTGCTTCATTGCTGTGTGAGTCCCAGGGAGGAATTATCCTCCTATTGGTGTCCTTTGACTTTGACAATATCATGAAGATATGTTTCAGTGACTGCTACTTTAGCATATGTCCTATGGTCATGATTGATGCGATCTAAGGTAGTATGCTAAGAAAGCGACTGATTCATTTCAAAGTGATGTTTGGGCGAAAGGAAGATTGACTGTGATATACACACCTATGCTAGTGTCTGTGACATGTCCCTTATGACATTTTGTGGTCGTAAGTGTGGATACTAGACATAAGAGAAAGGTAATCTGAGTCAACTATTGACTCGAGAGGGATTAGATTTACCATGGAAAAGTGTATATAAGTAAATCTAGGACATCTGAGGCATAATTTTAAAATTCAAGCTACACAAAGGAGAGGGTGACTTGTGCTGATCCTTTAAAAGGGATTTCTAGTACAAAGACCCAAGCGAAGACGTCATGCCCACGCGGTCACGGCAAAGCACTAAGTATGAAATTGAGGGAAGGTGAAGAGACTAGACCCACGACATCTAATCCACCAAGTGTGAGTGGGAGATGTAAGAAAATGGGCCAGTCCACCCTTGGTGGATTGGACCCAAGCCCAGTATCATTTGGGGTCCAGGTATAAATTACAAAACATATGGGTCCTTAACTGCAGTTTTAGCCTTTTTATATGACATGCAAAATAGGGGGAACGGTTGGACTAAGGAAGCGGTTTATTAATTTCAAACGTGGGGAGTTACGTAACTGATCCAAGGGGGATCATTTTCAGAGAATGCGTTTTTTCTCCAAAAAGGCAGTACGTTCCTTCAGACCCCCTACTCTCTGAACCTCTCCTTCTCTGTGTATTTGTTGTGTCTTGAAGATCCGAGTTCCTACAGTAACCGGACCTCCGCGTGGCTATCTGAGACTATCTTATACTTCAGGTACGCCCGAAAACCATCACTTCCAAACACTCCTCAAATCACCTCCAATCCAAGGTTAATCATCAAGCTTTAATCCAAGACTCCTTGAGGTATGTTTAGGCTTTAATTTGATGCTTTTTCCATGGTCAAACCGTGACTTAATTTGAGGGGGAAGTGCTGTTTCATTTCTGTTGTGCTGGAAGTGCTAGGAAAGGATAGGAAATTGAGTATGAGTTGTGTTATTGATGTTTGGTGCGGTTTTGAATGGGTTATGGAAGAAATTACCCTATGAACTATGACTTTTCAGTTCAGCCAACTCAAGAACTGAAGGGTAGGAATTGTTTCAATAAGTTTTAATGGTCCCAATGGATTTAAAATGTGATGGTATGTAGGATTATGCTAAGGAAGTGTGTTCAAATTCATTGGAATCAAACATGAAAATTTATGAACCTAATAGGAAGTGTTCAGCCATCTTGAATATATGGAATTATGATTGGATTTTGATGGTTTTGATGCTTCCATTGAACTCCTTGGGCATTTTTGTGTAGGGTTATATGGAGGAATTGAATTTGGAAGCATTAAAAATCAAAGTTGGAAATTTTGACATTTTTCCTTGGAAAATTCGTTTCTGTTTTGACCAGAACATAAGGAAGAGATTTGATTTTGTAAAATTTGATTTGATATTTGAATTCTACATGAAAAACCATGTAGGAATGGTCAAGGAGGTTTCTTGAATCAAAAGGAAAACAATTAGGCCAAAAATCCCAAGAAAGAAGGGTTTAATGTTTAAGTAATAGGGAATGTGTTTGAATAATTGTGGAATGATTGGCATTGGTGTTGGTTTGATAGGTACCTTGCCAAATCCTCAAGAAAACATCTTGAACTTAAAGGAAATCAAGGACCAAGTACCAAAAGGTAGCATTGAATTACACTTTGATTGTTTTCTTGCTTACATTGATGTGTTAATGTGAATGTGTGCAATGTATGCCGTGATGTGACTAAGTTTATTGCAAATGTTGATTGCAATGTTTGAATTATGTTGCCTTGGCATTATGTCCATTGAATATGTGTATGATAGCTTACTTTCCATGGCATAAAAGCATGAACATATGAACTAGATATCTGCACAAAAGCATTGCGTGTAGTGTTTGCAGGAATGCATGATAATTGTGATTCTGTGCTACTGGGATTTCTTTGAAATCTCACTCTTATGTTTAACACCTTAGGAGGGAGTTCAAGCAAGGGAAAAGGCAAAGAAATTGTCCCGGAGACCTAATGAACAATTAATGTACCCTAGTGTAAATTTTTGGAACTTGTTATGTAATATTATGACTTTGGAAATGTTTGTTGCATAATAGCTCCTAAGGGGAGCCAAGCATGTATGTCTATGTTTAAATATGTGAAAGCCTAGTAGAATGTATGTTCAAGCTTGTATTAAGCCTCAAATAATTAAGGATGGGTAAAAGGTTATGAAAGAGTCATTACAAAGGTAATTAGGGGATAACATTTGACTAAAAAGGACCAAACTTGGTGCATATGAAATAAATAGCAAATGTTCGAATATGGATTTGAAATTTGGTAGACTAATAGATCATATTTTTTAGCTTTAAATCAAGTGGTAGATTATTAAATTTGGAATTTTGTAGAAAGAGTTATGCCCTTTCGAAGTTGGATAAAAATACTGGGAATTTCAGAATTTTCCAAATGAACAGTACATAATTGCGTGGAAACTAGCATTGATCTGTGAGAAATTGATACCTGTGAACATTTTTCCTATGTAGATCATTTCATAAGCTTCGTGTGAGACTTGGAACCACTCTGTTCTGATTTTTTTACATTTAGTTATGATTTTTCAAAGTTGACTTGATTTTGAAGGGTTACATGAATAGTAACCGAAATCAAAATTTTAAATCTTGGTTTTTGCCTACTTTGAGCATCGTGTAATGATTCCAAATAGTTCTAAAAGACGTATAATGGGGTTTAAAATAAAGGTGTGACACTTGGCAATTCATTTATGATGGTGGTTGGGATATTTTGGTGCATTAATTGAGCTCTTCCTCCCCCTAAAATCTGATTAGTGTTTCGGCCAAGGCAAGAAGGGATGAAAAAAGAGAGAGCTTGACATACAAATCAAGAGAAAGGGAGCAACTTTGATCAGCCAACTAAGATCTAAGGTTAGTTTTTGATTCTAAGATGTTCCTTGCCTTGTTTGCTTGAGTTGTATGGTTAGAATTTCTGGTTCTCCCCTTTTTCTTGAGCTAGCCGAAATGTTTATTAAGTAGGGAAGGGAGTTTCTGTCACATCCAGTAATATGATATTTAGGAATAAGGATATTCTGAAATAATTAAGGATAAAAAATGACAAGAAGAAATAGAAGAATTTTGGTGGAAAATAATTATTAAAATTTTCCAAGCCAATTATGAAAAGTTTAACTAACTAAGGAAAATTGGTTAAGAATAATTATGAAAAATATTCCCAAGCCTCAGGAAATTAAGAAAAAAATAAGGACAAATATTCCTTGAGAATTATATGGGATTATAAAATTGATTTTATGACCAAATTGCTCATAAAGAAATTACAAAGCAATTTAAGGGCGATTTAAGCTAGTTTAAGGCCTTTTATTTGGAAAATTCCAAATAAATATTTGGAAGAAGAATAAAATCCCAAGAAAATTCCTATGATATCCCAAGGAATTATAAGAGATTATAGAATTAAAAGAAGACCCTCAAATATCCAAAATTTTTCCTAATTCCTCTGAAAAGTGAAAAAATCACTAAAGAGAAAGAAATTAGTTTTCCTTTTATTTAATTATTGGGAAATTAAATTTGAGACAAAGAGGGCAATTCGGGAAGATAAAAATGAGAAGAATAATTTATGGATCTAACAAAAAATAATTACAGAGGCCAGAGCACTGTAATTATAGAAAAGAAGTTAAATCCGGAGTAAAAGTGCACCGGTAAAGTTAAAACTAGAGTCTTGCACTTTACTTGGCCCACAAGTTGCCACTTGTCAAGCCTTTAATGGATGGTAATTAAAGCTTTCCAAGTGTCAAGCCTCAAGTGGAGGAGAGTTTGACTTTTGGAAATTAATTACAATTGGAATTAAGTGATTAAGAGGGAAATTTCAAGAAGGAGTAGGCTTTTGACACTTGGCCTCTCATTAATGCTAGTAGGTGAGATATTTTATGCACATTAAATGAGTAATCCTCCCCCTAAATCATATGCTAATTTCGTCCATGAGCAAACCAAGAGGGAAAAGAGAGAGTTCAAGGAGAAATCAAGAGAAAAGGCACCAACTTTGATCTTCCAACTAAGATGCAAGCTTGGTAAGTTGTTTTAAGATGATTCCTTACTTGTTGACTTGATTGTATGGTTGGAAAAATCACTTCTTGTGCCTTCTTGTTGATGGCTGAAATGGGTATAGTGTAGGGAAGGAGGTTTTGATGTTAAACACAGTTAGGATACTATGAATCAAGGTGGTTACAAGTGGTTGTAGGTTGTTTTTGAAGTGCTTTCTTTGATATCTCTCTTAAAGTTCATTTCGGCCAAAGCAAGATCTGGACCCTAGGATGTATTTTTCAAGGTTTTGAGGCTTTCATTATGTTCAAAATGGGAAATAGTGTAGGATAAACCTAAAAAACAAGTGTTGGAAGCCATAAAATCAAAGTTGCAATTTTGGGATTTTCAACCCTAATGGTTCAGCCAAGCTGAAACTGGAAGAGGAAGTTTTATTTTATTAAATCCAAGTAGATATTTGGAATCTGCATAAAAAATTATATAGGAATGAGTCAAGAGTGAATTTTCAGGGTTAAAGGAAATAAACTCTAAAATTTAAAGAACAAAGGTAGAAGATTTAAGGGACAAAGGTTGTCCTTGAGTTATGTTATTGATTCTTATGAGGAATGGTTGATGATTCTTCCCGACCTTTTTGGGATTGCCATGTTAGGATTTGGCATTTGTGGAAGCAAGAAAGGAGAAGAAGAAAATCAATGAGCATTGGATTAAGGTAGTAAGATTTCATTGACCTTAATGTTGATTGTTGCATTGATTGCTATGCAATTTCATGTGCTATTATGTGGTTGAGCTAAATGATGACGACGATGATGATGATTGTGTAGCTATACTCCTTGCTTTATGTGCCTTGGCTATTGCATGTTAGAGTGTTACATGTATGAGGTAAAGTAGTTCTCTATTAATAGCAAAAGGTTGGAATGCTTGTAATTGATGCATGTTAATGTTTTGGTTGATTGATCTTGCTACTGGGATTTCTTAAAATCTCATCCCCCAAATACAATCTAACATTTTAGGGCCTAAAAATCCCAAGAGCAAGCTGCAGATTGGAGGCTAAATTATGGTGTCACACCATAAAAATTCATGGACTTTTGGTTATGTATAAATATCAATGGTTGGTGCTATAATCCCTAAGCAGGACGTCAGTTTAGAGCCACGTTTTATTAAGTTACTGAATGAATTCCTGCACGAAATTTAGCATGCTTATAGTTGATGTTGTGAGCTTCAAATTTATAGGCAGCACATTAAAAATGGCTAACTACATGATTTTTAATGATTTTTCAAAATTAAGGTTCAAAATCTGGAAAAAGGACTTTTGCCAAATGGACAGAGGTGAATTTCACAAAAACCTGATGTTTTTTCCAATAGAATTATTTCATAATATTATTTTTCCTTGAAAGATCATTCAAATATCTTTTTATGGAATTTTGAACCACTCCATTTCGATTTTTCTACATTAAATTATGAATTGTTTAACTTGGACCAGAAAACTGGATTTTTACCCGATGAACAGTAAAATTATGAAAATCAGCATTTTTCATAAACTTTTAAGCCCAAGACCATCCAATGTGGTCTAAAATGGTTTTGATTAAACCCTAAGTGGATCCGATAGTAAGGTGTGACATTTTTGGTATCAAAATGGAGGTTCTGGCATAGGATAGAATGCTCTGCTTAGTTAATATGTCAGTTAAAAGGAAAATTGACATATTGTTGCAGGAGTTGTGATGGAAAACATAATGGATTGGGATGCTAGATCGGAGAAGTCAGTTAATGATGGGGATACTAACATAATTGATCTCACAACAGAGGATTCGATGGGATGGACTATGGGGACTGCTAGCCCAGGATACCCAACAAAGGAGTCTAACAATTATCCAGAGCATGGGACTAACCTTTTAGGGGTTACTATTGAGGATTTAATGAACCTTCCTAGACCCAATAACTCGGTGGATCCCACAGTTGATATGTATTAGGAACCAGTGGACCCTAGTTGTGACAATCAGTCTTGTAGACAGCTTGTTACCCCAGGTGCACACCCCAGCAACATCCTTGGATCTAGTACCAGGCCAGGGATACCCCTGACACCCACAGGACCTATCCATGTTCCAACTGAGCCTAAGATCCGTAGTCAGGATCAGTTGAGAGAGAAGTTAGAATTCTTGGGTCGACATATCAGGAAAGATGAGGATGAGTAAGACCCGAACATCTACCTAGAATACCTCTAGCGAGTAAAGGTGTTATATCAGACTCAAGGATTGGGTAACCCTTATCTAGACACCAAGGACTGGATCTTTATGATGACGGACATGCTTCCATATTTACCCTTCTGGGTATATGAGTTCTGTCACATGAATTAGATAGTGGATTTATGTGTTGAGGATTACATCCAACACCTTTAAAACTTTGTTAAGATTCACTATTTTTAGATAGTCATATCCTCATAAAATTGATGTAGGACTTTGTTTTGGTATAGCTAACCTGAGTAGGTTAGCCTGGTATGTTTGATGGCTATGTATGTTAAACTATATTGCTGTAACTGATGACTGATGCTTGAATGATAAATTATGAATGCATATGTTGCTAAATGAAATCCAAGCATGATGTTTATTTCTTGCTTCTCGAATATGCTATCCATTTAGTTAGCGTATTAGTTAGAATTGATCAAACGCTTTGCCAGAGAGACCCTCAGGACACGATGTAAAGATCCCTCCTGATCTGCTATGATTAATTTTAGATCGTTTAGAATAGCAATAAAAGGCTATTGGAGGGTTGAGGACGGCAAAAGTTAGCCAGGAATAAGAAAGAGATGCTGTCATAATAGTAGTGGTAGCAGTGGCAGTGGCTAACCTCGACAGGAGGCAGCCAGAGGAAGAAACCTCAACAGCGCAAGCAACAGAACAATTACCTAGACCGGCAATGCCAACAGTAGACCCTGACAGCATCCAGTAGTAGATGACTTGCTTTTGCAAGCACAATCTGCCATCCTTCGATGGAGTGATTGACGTCTAAGTAGTAGAGAATTGGATTTATTGCTTGGAAAAGATTTTCAAAGTTCTGGACTGTTTGACTAAGCGGAAAGCCCAAATGGCTATTTACCAGCTAGAAAAGGACACTGATCATTAGTAGGAAGAATATCAAGATTCTTCAGGATACTCAGAACATAAGAGTAACATGGGAAGTGTTCCTAGAGCAGTTTTACAAAAAGTATTTCTGAGGTCAGTCAGGGATGAAAAGAAAAGCAGAATTCCTAACCCTGAAGTAGAAGGATAACGAGCCATTTGATGAGTACTTAGCTAAATTTAGACATTCTTCTCACTACTTCAGTTACCAGCATGATTGAGATGATGAAAGGTAGATGACCAAAAAGACGGTCAAAGGACTAAAGCAGTCCTTAAGGGAGATGATTGCTCCCCGACAGTTTGAGTACTTTCACAAGGCAATTGATGTAACACCTCATGTTTAAATCAACTAACTTTCCTTGCAGAAGCATTTGGAATCACTTTTGAAGGCTACAATTGATGAAAAATCAAGTTTGAAAATTTTCATTTACGGGTTACTATTCATTGTCACCTTAAAATGTGACAAACTTCGAAAATTCATAACTAATTGTAGAAAAATTGAAATTGAGTGATTCCAAGTTCTACAGAAAGCTCTTTGGATAAAATTTTGAGGAAAAATAGTTTCTGAACTGATTGCCTTGAAATTCGAGTACAATTTCCTTTGAAAAAGTTACTGTTCATTTGGTCAGTTTCGGATTTTACTGTATTTTTGCCTAATTTTGGAAACGCATAAATTTCTGCTCGGTTATCAGAATGGGGGCAAACTACCCCTCATTTTAAAGAAAAACATCAGATCTCTTTGCTTGCCAAATCTTATGACCTAACTCACTCGTTTGATAGGTCAAAATGGAGCTACAAACTCACTGCTCCAGGACTTACGTTTTATCCCTTAACATCTCTTTAATTCTTTTTATTTCTTTGGCATACATAACATGGCCTTACTCTTTCCTGTTCATGCTCATGCACTTTCATTCATACCATAAATATTATAATTAAATACATGGCATCATTGGCATCCATAACATAGTTCACAAAATAGTAGAATTATACATTTATCAACAGTCTCATCTATTAACAAGAATAATTCTCCGCTTACTTCTCCTTGCTTCTCGTGCCATTATTGCCCATCATTGAGTGACCTAAATGGTTGGTTAGGGAGGGGTGAGATTCCGGGGAATCTCAGTAGCAAACACTACCCATAAGCATGCAAGACATAATGCACATGCATGACATGTTATAACATTAACACATGAATGCCATGGAAAGTAAGCTAAAGCATTTCATGCTTCCATAACATATTGCCAAGGCAAAACATGACATAAACTTGCAAAGATAACTTTGCAAACATTTCATCATAGCTTAGTCACATCATGGCAGCACAATCACATCATGCAAGCATACATATCAAGCACACAGTATAGGTAAGTTCATTACCTTGTAACATGGCTTTCCCCTTGCTTTTCCTTTGATTCCCTTGTCTTTCCAACCATGTGGACATTTGGTCAACATCACCAAACATCTTCTTGGATGTTCCAAAGGTCCTAAACATAGTCACATTGATCATACAATCCATTAGGACCACTAGATTACATAAAGTTCAAGACTAGCTTTCTTGAACCTCAACCCTTTCTCTTAGTCTTAGGGTTTTCTTTCCAACTTTTCTAATATAAATCTTCTCATTTCCCATCCTTAAGATCCATTTCTTGTCAATTAGGACCACTTTAGATGGCCTTAGATTCAAGAATATCAAATCTGGAAATTTTGCTTCGCGGGTACTGTTCACGCAGAATTTCCAGAATTTTTGCTCAACTTTGAAAATTCATAATTAATTCTAGAAAGCTCCAAATTGAGTGCTTCCAAGTCTCACTGGAAGATCCTTAAGTTAAATTTAAGGGTAAAATAGTTTTAGGAACCAATTCTACGCCGAACAGTACCAGAACTGTACGGAACTCGAAACTCTTCCAAAAGTTCAACACTGTTTCCAGATTTCAAACCCTAATTTTGAAAAATCACCATAAATCGTACACATATCCAAATGAAGTGTTCTACCTATGAATTTAAATCTCACAGAGTGTACTTTAAGCATGCAAAATTTCAGAATCAGATACCCACAGTAACTAATCCGAAACAGGCATAAAATCAGGTGCTATAACCATCACATACCTTGTTTTAGAGTTTGATTTGGCTTGGAACCACTTGGCCTTTCTTTCTCCCTCTTCTTTCTCTCTCTAGAAACCATTTTGCAAGAGCTTCCCCATGGATTCCTTATGCTTGGACGAAATGGTAGGGAGGGGAGGGGGTATTTATAGAAAAGCAGACTGAATCTGGACCGTTGATCTTAAAAATAGGTGGCTCGATCTGGATCGTCCATTTTCTCTTTTGATCTTACGGTGACAAGTGTCCTATGACATCATGCTTACCTCATCATGATGACATCATGCTTACATCATCAAGTCACATGTCTTTAATTCAACCGCACATGTGTCTTGCATCCGACCGTACATGTGCCTCCCATCTAGCCGTACACGTAATATTTTCTTTTTCTTATCTAACTGTACACATGTCACTTTCATGTCCTTTCATCATTTCTGGCATTCAAATAGGGAGAAAATAAATGGAAAATTCGTGCAAAAATATTTTCTTAATTATTTCTCCACCTATCAAGCCAATCTTGTACCGTAACGGATATTTTTCGGGTCCTGACTTACCCTGTACCGTTGGGACAACTTCTTCTTAAAATTCTGGCCAATAAAAGATACATATATGGTGCCATCTCAGAGGAGCATAGATGAAAATAATTAGCTCTACTGACAGGCTACTTAACCTTACTGAGTCATGCAGTAGAGATTTCACTATAACGGGTAGACAAAAGACTGTCTAAAATATTCCCATACTGCGTTCTGATTTTTATGCTGTCCATAAATATCTTCTGGTGACTCAGCATGATGACTCGTAGGTGTCATGATTACGCTTGATGACTCAGCATGCTGACTCGTCGGTGTCATGATTACGTTTGATGACTCAGCACGTTGACTCAGCATCGTCATGATGTCTCTTAGATATTTTCTTTGGTTTTGTCTCCTATTTAGGGGACAAAATTATTTAATATTTGACTGGAGCATTTTATTCAATCCAGAGCTCCAAAAATTCATCCAAAAATATCATAAAATTCCTCATATTCTACAAAAAATCTGTGAATTTTCTCAGGTCATAACTCAACCTGTAGCCCCACTTAAAAATCATTCTTTAAAATGTCTTTTTTCGGCACAACTGGCTTTTAAGTATTCTTAAAGCCATTTTGCTGGTCTTCTGGAGATGAGACTAATTTTATAATTTTCTATAGTTTCTTAGATCATACATCCCCATTTTACCATAATTTTCTGAGGTTTCCTTATGACTCAAACAATTAAATCTACCTCTACATCTCAAATTGAGCCACAAACTTATAAATTCCTTTTAAGTTACCTCAGGGGTATTTTCGTCATCTCTCTTCACAAAAGAGCCTTAGAATATTATTTCCCATTTTCTGGAATTTTCTTAGAATTTTCTAAGTACTTTCCATTTTTACCCCTGATGGCCGTAACTCTCTGAATTTACGGTTTTACCCCTGTTTAGGCTCAACCTCATAAAACCATCTCTTTGAGGCTTCTAACTTAACCTTTGGTCTGTATCTAGCCTCTTTTCTCTTTATGGGCCTTTGAGACTTTACCGGAGCCTCTAACCTTGATTACACTTTAGCCCTTTAAAAACTTTCACTTTGCAGTTTAGTCCCTAAAACTGCTTTAACTTCCTTTCTCATCTTTAAGACCTCTACTAAAAAGGGGTCTAGTAGCCTATCTCATTCATACTATTTCTGATACTTCTAGGCCTAAAAATCGGGATGTTACTGTAACACCTTATGTTTATACCAACTAACTTTCCTTGCGGAAGCATTTGGAATCACTTTTGAAGGCTACAATTGATGAAAAATCAAGTTTGAAAATTTTCATTTACGGGTTACTATTCATTGTCACCTTAAAATGTGACAAACTTCGAAAATTCATAACTAATTGTAGAAAAATTGAAATTGAGTGATTCCAAGTTCTACAGAAAGCTCTTTGGATAAAATTTTGAGGAAAAATAGTTTCTGAACTGATTGCCTTGAAATTCGAGTACAATTTCCTTTGAAAAAGTTACTGTTCATTTGGTCAGTTTCGGATTTTACTGTATTTTTGCCTAATTTTGGAAACGCATAAATTTCTGCTCGGTTATCAGAATGGGGGCAAACTACCCCTCATTTTAAAGAAAAACATCAGATCTCTTTGCTTGCCAAATCTTATGACCTAACTCACTCGTTTGATAGGTCAAAATGGAGCTACAAACTCACTGCTCCAGGACTTACGTTTTATCCCTTAACATCTCTTTAATTCTTTTTATTTCTTTGGCATACATAACATGGCCTTACTCTTTCCTGTTCATGCTCATGCACTTTCATTCATACCATAAATATTATAATTAAATACATGGCATCATTGGCATCCATAACATAGTTCACAAAATAGTAGAATTATACATTTATCAACAGTCTCATCTATTAACAAGAATAATTCTCCGCTTACTTCTCCTTGCTTCTCGTGCCATTATTGCCCATCATTGAGTGACCTAAATGGTTGGTTAGGGAGGGGTGAGATTCCGGGGAATCTCAGTAGCAAACACTACCCATAAGCATGCAAGACATAATGCACATGCATGACATGTTATAACATTAACACATGAATGCCATGGAAAGTAAGCTAAAGCATTTCATGCTTCCATAACATATTGCCAAGGCAAAACATGACATAAACTTGCAAAGATAACTTTGCAAACATTTCATCATAGCTTAGTCACATCATGGCAGCACAATCACATCATGCAAGCATACATATCAAGCACACAGTATAGGTAAGTTCATTACCTTGTAACATGGCTTTCCCCTTGCTTTTCCTTTGATTCCCTTGTCTTTCCAACCATGTGGACATTTGGTCAACATCACCAAACATCTTCTTGGATGTTCCAAAGGTCCTAAACATAGTCACATTGATCATACAATCCATTAGGACCACTAGATTACATAAAGTTCAAGACTAGCTTTCTTGAACCTCAACCCTTTCTCTTAGTCTTAGGGTTTTCTTTCCAACTTTTCTAATATAAATCTTCTCATTTCCCATCCTTAAGATCCATTTCTTGTCAATTAGGACCACTTTAGATGGCCTTAGATTCAAGAATATCAAATCTGGAAATTTTGCTTCGCGGGTACTGTTCACGCAGAATTTCCAGAATTTTTGCTCAACTTTGAAAATTCATAATTAATTCTAGAAAGCTCCAAATTGAGTGCTTCCAAGTCTCACTGGAAGATCCTTAAGTTAAATTTAAGGGTAAAATAGTTTTAGGAACCAATTCTACGCCGAACAGTACCAGAACTGTACGGAACTCGAAACTCTTCCAAAAGTTCAACACTGTTTCCAGATTTCAAACCCTAATTTTGAAAAATCACCATAAATCGTACACATATCCAAATGAAGTGTTCTACCTATGAATTTAAATCTCACAGAGTGTACTTTAAGCATGCAAAATTTCAGAATCAGATACCCACAGTAACTAATCCGAAACAGGCATAAAATCAGGTGCTATAACCATCACATACCTTGTTTTAGAGTTTGATTTGGCTTGGAACCACTTGGCCTTTCTTTCTCCCTCTTCTTTCTCTCTCTAGAAACCATTTTGCAAGAGCTTCCCCATGGATTCCTTATGCTTGGACGAAATGGTAGGGAGGGGAGGGGGTATTTATAGAAAAGCAGACTGAATCTGGACCGTTGATCTTAAAAATAGGTGGCTCGATCTGGATCGTCCATTTTCTCTTTTGATCTTACGGTGACAAGTGTCCTATGACATCATGCTTACCTCATCATGATGACATCATGCTTACATCATCAAGTCACATGTCTTTAATTCAACCGCACATGTGTCTTGCATCCGACCGTACATGTGCCTCCCATCTAGCCGTACACGTAATATTTTCTTTTTCTTATCTAACTGTACACATGTCACTTTCATGTCCTTTCATCATTTCTGGCATTCAAATAGGGAGAAAATAAATGGAAAATTCGTGCAAAAATATTTTCTTAATTATTTCTCCACCTATCAAGCCAATCTTGTACCGTAACGGATATTTTTCGGGTCCTGACTTACCCTGTACCGTTGGGACAACTTCTTCTTAAAATTCTGGCCAATAAAAGATACATATATGGTGCCATCTCAGAGGAGCATAGATGAAAATAATTAGCTCTACTGACAGGCTACTTAACCTTACTGAGTCATGCAGTAGAGATTTCACTATAACGGGTAGACAAAAGACTGTCTAAAATATTCCCATACTGCGTTCTGATTTTTATGCTGTCCATAAATATCTTCTGGTGACTCAGCATGATGACTCGTAGGTGTCATGATTACGCTTGATGACTCAGCATGCTGACTCGTCGGTGTCATGATTACGTTTGATGACTCAGCACGTTGACTCAGCATCGTCATGATGTCTCTTAGATATTTTCTTTGGTTTTGTCTCCTATTTAGGGGACAAAATTATTTAATATTTGACTGGAGCATTTTATTCAATCCAGAGCTCCAAAAATTCATCCAAAAATATCATAAAATTCCTCATATTCTACAAAAAATCTGTGAATTTTCTCAGGTCATAACTCAACCTGTAGCCCCACTTAAAAATCATTCTTTAAAATGTCTTTTTTCGGCACAACTGGCTTTTAAGTATTCTTAAAGCCATTTTGCTGGTCTTCTGGAGATGAGACTAATTTTATAATTTTCTATAGTTTCTTAGATCATACATCCCCATTTTACCATAATTTTCTGAGGTTTCCTTATGACTCAAACAATTAAATCTACCTCTACATCTCAAATTGAGCCACAAACTTATAAATTCCTTTTAAGTTACCTCAGGGGTATTTTCGTCATCTCTCTTCACAAAAGAGCCTTAGAATATTATTTCCCATTTTCTGGAATTTTCTTAGAATTTTCTAAGTACTTTCCATTTTTACCCCTGATGGCCGTAACTCTCTGAATTTACGGTTTTACCCCTGTTTAGGCTCAACCTCATAAAACCATCTCTTTGAGGCTTCTAACTTAACCTTTGGTCTGTATCTAGCCTCTTTTCTCTTTATGGGCCTTTGAGACTTTACCGGAGCCTCTAACCTTGATTACACTTTAGCCCTTTAAAAACTTTCACTTTGCAGTTTAGTCCCTAAAACTGCTTTAACTTCCTTTCTCATCTTTAAGACCTCTACTAAAAAGGGGTCTAGTAGCCTATCTCATTCATACTATTTCTGATACTTCTAGGCCTAAAAATCGGGATGTTACTGTAACACCTTATGTTTATACCAACTAACTTTCCTTGCGGAAGCATTTGGAATCACTTTTGAAGGCTACAATTGATGAAAAATCAAGTTTGAAAATTTTCATTTACGGGTTACTATTCATTGTCACCTTAAAATGTGACAAACTTCGAAAATTCATAACTAATTGTAGAAAAATTGAAATTGAGTGATTCCAAGTTCTACAGAAAGCTCTTTGGATAAAATTTTGAGGAAAAATAGTTTCTGAACTGATTGCCTTGAAATTCGAGTACAATTTCCTTTGAAAAAGTTACTGTTCATTTGGTCAGTTTCGGATTTTACTGTATTTTTGCCTAATTTTGGAAACGCATAAATTTCTGCTCGGTTATCAGAATGGGGGCAAACTACCCCTCATTTTAAAGAAAAACATCAGATCTCTTTGCTTGCCAAATCTTATGACCTAACTCACTCGTTTGATAGGTCAAAATGGAGCTACAAACTCACTGCTCCAGGACTTACGTTTTATCCCTTAACATCTCTTTAATTCTTTTTATTTCTTTGGCATACATAACATGGCCTTACTCTTTCCTGTTCATGCTCATGCACTTTCATTCATACCATAAATATTATAATTAAATACATGGCATCATTGGCATCCATAACATAGTTCACAAAATAGTAGAATTATACATTTATCAACAGTCTCATCTATTAACAAGAATAATTCTCCGCTTACTTCTCCTTGCTTCTCGTGCCATTATTGCCCATCATTGAGTGACCTAAATGGTTGGTTAGGGAGGGGTGAGATTCCGGGGAATCTCAGTAGCAAACACTACCCATAAGCATGCAAGACATAATGCACATGCATGACATGTTATAACATTAACACATGAATGCCATGGAAAGTAAGCTAAAGCATTTCATGCTTCCATAACATATTGCCAAGGCAAAACATGACATAAACTTGCAAAGATAACTTTGCAAACATTTCATCATAGCTTAGTCACATCATGGCAGCACAATCACATCATGCAAGCATACATATCAAGCACACAGTATAGGTAAGTTCATTACCTTGTAACATGGCTTTCCCCTTGCTTTTCCTTTGATTCCCTTGTCTTTCCAACCATGTGGACATTTGGTCAACATCACCAAACATCTTCTTGGATGTTCCAAAGGTCCTAAACATAGTCACATTGATCATACAATCCATTAGGACCACTAGATTACATAAAGTTCAAGACTAGCTTTCTTGAACCTCAACCCTTTCTCTTAGTCTTAGGGTTTTCTTTCCAACTTTTCTAATATAAATCTTCTCATTTCCCATCCTTAAGATCCATTTCTTGTCAATTAGGACCACTTTAGATGGCCTTAGATTCAAGAATATCAAATCTGGAAATTTTGCTTCGCGGGTACTGTTCACGCAGAATTTCCAGAATTTTTGCTCAACTTTGAAAATTCATAATTAATTCTAGAAAGCTCCAAATTGAGTGCTTCCAAGTCTCACTGGAAGATCCTTAAGTTAAATTTAAGGGTAAAATAGTTTTAGGAACCAATTCTACGCCGAACAGTACCAGAACTGTACGGAACTCGAAACTCTTCCAAAAGTTCAACACTGTTTCCAGATTTCAAACCCTAATTTTGAAAAATCACCATAAATCGTACACATATCCAAATGAAGTGTTCTACCTATGAATTTAAATCTCACAGAGTGTACTTTAAGCATGCAAAATTTCAGAATCAGATACCCACAGTAACTAATCCGAAACAGGCATAAAATCAGGTGCTATAACCATCACATACCTTGTTTTAGAGTTTGATTTGGCTTGGAACCACTTGGCCTTTCTTTCTCCCTCTTCTTTCTCTCTCTAGAAACCATTTTGCAAGAGCTTCCCCATGGATTCCTTATGCTTGGACGAAATGGTAGGGAGGGGAGGGGGTATTTATAGAAAAGCAGACTGAATCTGGACCGTTGATCTTAAAAATAGGTGGCTCGATCTGGATCGTCCATTTTCTCTTTTGATCTTACGGTGACAAGTGTCCTATGACATCATGCTTACCTCATCATGATGACATCATGCTTACATCATCAAGTCACATGTCTTTAATTCAACCGCACATGTGTCTTGCATCCGACCGTACATGTGCCTCCCATCTAGCCGTACACGTAATATTTTCTTTTTCTTATCTAACTGTACACATGTCACTTTCATGTCCTTTCATCATTTCTGGCATTCAAATAGGGAGAAAATAAATGGAAAATTCGTGCAAAAATATCTCCTTAATTATTTCTCCACCTATCAAGCCAATCTTGTACCGTAACGGATATTTTTCGGGTCCTGACTTACCCTGTACCGTTGGGACAACTTCTTCTTAAAATTCTGGCCAATAAAAGATACATATATGGTGCCATCTCAGAGGAGCATAGATGAAAATAATTAGCTCTACTGACAGGCTACTTAACCTTACTGAGTCATGCAGTAGAGATTTCACTATAACGGGTAGACAAAAGACTGTCTAAAATATTCCCATACTGCGTTCTGATTTTTATGCTGTCCATAAATATCTTCTGGTGACTCAGCATGATGACTCGTAGGTGTCATGATTACGCTTGATGACTCAGCATGCTGACTCGTCGGTGTCATGATTACGTTTGATGACTCAGCACGTTGACTCAGCATCGTCATGATGTCTCTTAGATATTTTCTTTGGTTTTGTCTCCTATTTAGGGGACAAAATTATTTAATATTTGACTGGAGCATTTTATTCAATCCAGAGCTCCAAAAATTCATCCAAAAATATCATAAAATTCCTCATATTCTACAAAAAATCTGTGAATTTTCTCAGGTCATAACTCAACCTGTAGCCCCACTTAAAAATCATTCTTTAAAATGTCTTTTTTCGGCACAACTGGCTTTTAAGTATTCTTAAAGCCATTTTGCTGGTCTTCTGGAGATGAGACTAATTTTATAATTTTCTATAGTTTCTTAGATCATACATCCCCATTTTACCATAATTTTCTGAGGTTTCCTTATGACTCAAACAATTAAATCTACCTCTACATCTCAAATTGAGCCACAAACTTATAAATTCCTTTTAAGTTACCTCAGGGGTATTTTCGTCATCTCTCTTCACAAAAGAGCCTTAGAATATTATTTCCCATTTTCTGGAATTTTCTTAGAATTTTCTAAGTACTTTCCATTTTTACCCCTGATGGCCGTAACTCTCTGAATTTACGGTTTTACCCCTGTTTAGGCTCAACCTCATAAAACCATCTCTTTGAGGCTTCTAACTTAACCTTTGGTCTGTATCTAGCCTCTTTTCTCTTTATGGGCCTTTGAGACTTTACCGGAGCCTCTAACCTTGATTACACTTTAGCCCTTTAAAAACTTTCACTTTGCAGTTTAGTCCCTAAAACTGCTTTAACTTCCTTTCTCATCTTTAAGACCTCTACTAAAAAGGGGTCTAGTAGCCTATCTCATTCATACTATTTCTGATACTTCTAGGCCTAAAAATCGGGATGTTACTGTAACACCTTATGTTTATACCAACTAACTTTCCTTGCGGAAGCATTTGGAATCACTTTTGAAGGCTACAATTGATGAAAAATCAAGTTTGAAAATTTTCATTTACGGGTTACTATTCATTGTCACCTTAAAATGTGACAAACTTCGAAAATTCATAACTAATTGTAGAAAAATTGAAATTGAGTGATTCCAAGTTCTACAGAAAGCTCTTTGGATAAAATTTTGAGGAAAAATAGTTTCTGAACTGATTGCCTTGAAATTCGAGTACAATTTCCTTTGAAAAAGTTACTGTTCATTTGGTCAGTTTCGGATTTTACTGTATTTTTGCCTAATTTTGGAAACGCATAAATTTCTGCTCGGTTATCAGAATGGGGGCAAACTACCCCTCATTTTAAAGAAAAACATCAGATCTCTTTGCTTGCCAAATCTTATGACCTAACTCACTCGTTTGATAGGTCAAAATGGAGCTACAAACTCACTGCTCCAGGACTTACGTTTTATCCCTTAACATCTCTTTAATTCTTTTTATTTCTTTGGCATACATAACATGGCCTTACTCTTTCCTGTTCATGCTCATGCACTTTCATTCATACCATAAATATTATAATTAAATACATGGCATCATTGGCATCCATAACATAGTTCACAAAATAGTAGAATTATACATTTATCAACAGTCTCATCTATTAACAAGAATAATTCTCCGCTTACTTCTCCTTGCTTCTCGTGCCATTATTGCCCATCATTGAGTGACCTAAATGGTTGGTTAGGGAGGGGTGAGATTCCGGGGAATCTCAGTAGCAAACACTACCCATAAGCATGCAAGACATAATGCACATGCATGACATGTTATAACATTAACACATGAATGCCATGGAAAGTAAGCTAAAGCATTTCATGCTTCCATAACATATTGCCAAGGCAAAACATGACATAAACTTGCAAAGATAACTTTGCAAACATTTCATCATAGCTTAGTCACATCATGGCAGCACAATCACATCATGCAAGCATACATATCAAGCACACAGTATAGGTAAGTTCATTACCTTGTAACATGGCTTTCCCCTTGCTTTTCCTTTGATTCCCTTGTCTTTCCAACCATGTGGACATTTGGTCAACATCACCAAACATCTTCTTGGATGTTCCAAAGGTCCTAAACATAGTCACATTGATCATACAATCCATTAGGACCACTAGATTACATAAAGTTCAAGACTAGCTTTCTTGAACCTCAACCCTTTCTCTTAGTCTTAGGGTTTTCTTTCCAACTTTTCTAATATAAATCTTCTCATTTCCCATCCTTAAGATCCATTTCTTGTCAATTAGGACCACTTTAGATGGCCTTAGATTCAAGAATATCAAATCTGGAAATTTTGCTTCGCGGGTACTGTTCACGCAGAATTTCCAGAATTTTTGCTCAACTTTGAAAATTCATAATTAATTCTAGAAAGCTCCAAATTGAGTGCTTCCAAGTCTCACTGGAAGATCCTTAAGTTAAATTTAAGGGTAAAATAGTTTTAGGAACCAATTCTACGCCGAACAGTACCAGAACTGTACGGAACTCGAAACTCTTCCAAAAGTTCAACACTGTTTCCAGATTTCAAACCCTAATTTTGAAAAATCACCATAAATCGTACACATATCCAAATGAAGTGTTCTACCTATGAATTTAAATCTCACAGAGTGTACTTTAAGCATGCAAAATTTCAGAATCAGATACCCACAGTAACTAATCCGAAACAGGCATAAAATCAGGTGCTATAACCATCACATACCTTGTTTTAGAGTTTGATTTGGCTTGGAACCACTTGGCCTTTCTTTCTCCCTCTTCTTTCTCTCTCTAGAAACCATTTTGCAAGAGCTTCCCCATGGATTCCTTATGCTTGGACGAAATGGTAGGGAGGGGAGGGGGTATTTATAGAAAAGCAGACTGAATCTGGACCGTTGATCTTAAAAATAGGTGGCTCGATCTGGATCGTCCATTTTCTCTTTTGATCTTACGGTGACAAGTGTCCTATGACATCATGCTTACCTCATCATGATGACATCATGCTTACATCATCAAGTCACATGTCTTTAATTCAACCGCACATGTGTCTTGCATCCGACCGTACATGTGCCTCCCATCTAGCCGTACACGTAATATTTTCTTTTTCTTATCTAACTGTACACATGTCACTTTCATGTCCTTTCATCATTTCTGGCATTCAAATAGGGAGAAAATAAATGGAAATTCGTGCAAAAATCTCTTATTATTTCTCCACCTATCAAGCCAATCTTGTACCGTAACGGATATTTTTCGGGTCCTGACTTACCCTGTAACCGTTGGGACAACTTCTTCTTAAAATTCTGGCCAATAAAAGATACTATATGGTGCCATCTCAGAGGAGCATAGATGAAAATAATTAGCTCTACTGACAGGCTACTTAACCTTACTGAGTCATGCAGTAGAGATTTCACTATAACGGGTAGACAAAAGACTGTCTAAAATATTCCCATACTGCGTTCTGATTTTTATGCTGTCCATAAATATCTTCTGGTGACTCAGCATGATGACTCGTAGGTGTCATGATTACGCTTGATGACTCAGCATGCTGACTCGTCGGTGTCATGATTACGTTTGATGACTCAGCACGTTGACTCAGCATCGTCATGATGTCTCTTAGATATTTTCTTTGGTTTTGTCTCCTATTTAGGGACAAAATTATTTAATATTTGACTGGAGCATTTTATTCAATCCAGAGCTCCAAAAATTCATCCAAAAATATCATAAAATTCCTCATATTCTACAAAAAATCTGTGAATTTTCTCAGGTCATAACTCAACCTGTAGCCCCACTTAAAAATCATTCTTTAAAATGTCTTTTTTTCGGCACAACTGGCTTTTAAGTATTCTTAAAGCCATTTTGCTGGTCTTCTGAGATGAGACTAATTTTATAATTTTCTATAGTTTCTTAGATCATACATCCCCATTTTACCATAATTTTCTGAGGTTTCCTTATGACTCAAACAATTAAATCTACCTCTACATCTCAAATTGAGCCACAAACTTATAAATTCCTTTTAAGTTACCTCAGGGTATTTTCGTCATCTCTCTTCACAAAAGAGCCTTAGAATATTATTTCCCATTTTCTGGAATTTTCTTAGAATTTTCTAAGTACTTTCCATTTTTACCCCTGATGGCCGTAACTCTCTGAATTTACGGTTTTACCCCTGTTTAGGCTCAACCTCATAAAACCATCTCTTTGAGGCTTCTAACTTAACCTTTGGTCTGTATCTAGCCTCTTTTCTCTTTATGGGCCTTTGAGACTTTACCGGAGCCTCTAACCTTGATTACACTTTAGCCCTTTAAAAACTTTCACTTTGCAGTTTAGTCCCTAAAACTGCTTTAACTTCCTTTCTCATCTTTAAGACCTCTACTAAAAAGGGGTCTAGTAGCCTATCTCATTCATACTATTTCTGATACTTCTAGGCCTAAAAATCGGGATGTTACTGTAACACCTTATGTTTATACCAACTAACTTTCCTGCGGAAGCATTTGGAATCACTTTTGAAGGCTACAATTGATGAAAATCAAGTTTGAAAATTTTCATTTACGGGTTACTATTCATTGTCACCTTAAAATGTGACAAACTTCGAAAATTCATAACTAATTGTAGAAAAATTGAAATTGAGTGATTCCAAGTTCTACAGAAAGCTCTTTGGATAAAATTTTGAGGAAAAATAGTTTCTGAACTGATTGCCTTGAAATTCGAGTACAATTTCCTTTGAAAAAGTTACTGTTCATTTGGTCAGTTTCGGATTTTACTGTATTTTTGCCTAATTTTGGAAACGCATAAATTTCTGCTCGGTTATCAGAATGGGGGCAAACTACCCCTCATTTTAAAGAAAAACATCAGATCTCTTTGCTTGCCAAATCTTATGACCTAACTCACTCGTTTGATAGGTCAAAATGGAGCTACAAACTCACTGCTCCAGGACTTACGTTTTAATCCCTTACATCTCTTTAATTCTTTTTATTTCTTTGGCATACATAACATGGCCTTACTCTTTCCTGTTCATGCTCATGCACTTTCATTCATACCATAAATATTATAATTAAATACATGGCATCATTGGCATCCATAACATAGTTCACAAAATAGTAGAATTATACATTATCAACAGTCTCATCTATTAACAAGAATAATTCTCCGCTTACTTCTCCTTGCTTCTCGTGCCATTATTGCCCATCATTGAGTGACCTAAATGGTTGGTTAGGGAGGGGTGAGATTCCGGGGAATCTCAGTAGCAAACACTACCCCATAAGCATGCAAGACATAATGCACATGCATGACATGTTATAACATTAACACATGAATGCCATGGAAAGTAAGCTAAAGCATTTCATGCTTCCATAACATATTGCCAAGGCAAAACATGACATAAACTTGCAAAGATAACTTTGCAAACATTTCATCATAGCTTAGTCACATCATGGCAGCACAATCACATCATGCAAGCATACATATCAAGCACACAGTATAGGTAAGTTCATTACCTTGTAACATGGCTTTCCCCTTGCTTTTCCTTTGATTCCCTTGTCTTTCCAACCATGTGGACATTTGGTCAACATCACCAAACATCTTCTTGGATGTTCCAAAGGTCCTAAACATAGTCACATTGATCATACAATCCATTAGGACCACTAGATTACATAAGTTCAAGACTAGCTTTCTTGAACCTCACCCTTTCTCTTAGTCTTAGGGTTTTCTTTCCAACTTTTTCTAATATAAATCTTCTCATTTCCCATCCTTAAGATCCATTTCTTGTCAATTAGGACCACTTTAGATGGCCTTAGATTCAAGAATATCAAATCTGGAAATTTTGCTTCGCGGGTAACTGTTCACGCAGAATTTCCAGAATTTTTGCTCAACTTTGAAAATTCATAATTAATTCTAGAAAGCTCCAAATTGAGTGCTTCCAAGTCTCACTGGAAGATCCTTAAGTTAAATTTAAGGGTAAATAGTTTTAGGAACCAATTCTACGCCTAACAGTACCAGAACTGTACGGAACTCGAAACTCTTCCAAAAGTTCAACACTGTTTCCAGATTTCAAACCCTAATTTTGAAAAATCACCATAAATCGTACACATATCCAAATGAAGTGTTCTACCTATGAATTAAATCTCACAGAGTGTACTTTAAGCATGCAAAATTTCAGAATCAGATACCCACAGTAACTAATCCGAAATAGCATAAAATCAGGTGCTATAACCATCACATACCTTGTTTTAGAGTTTGATTTGGCTTGGAACCACTTGGCCTTTCTTTCTCCCTCTTCTTTCTCTCTCTAGAAACCATTTTGCAAGAGCTTCCCCATGGATTCCTTATGCTTGGACGAAATGGTAGGGAGGGGAGGGGGTATTTATAGAAAGCAGACTGAATCTGGACCGTTGATCTTAAAATAGGTGGCTCGATCTGGATCGTCCATTTTCTCTTTTGATCTTACGGTGACAAGTGTCCTATGACATCATGCTTACCTCATCATGATGACATCATGCTTACATCATCAAGTCCACATGTCTTTAATTCACCGCACATGTGCTTGCATCCGACCGTACACGTGTCCTCCCCTCTAGCCTACACGTAATATTTTCTTTTTCTTATCTAACTGTACACATGTCACTTTCATGTCCTTTCATCATTTCTGGCATTCAAATAGGAGAAAATAAATGGAAAATTCGTGCAAAAATATCTCCTTAATTATTTCTCCCACCTATCAAAGCCAATCTTGTACCGTAACGGATATTTTTCGGGCCTGACTTACCCTGTACGTTGGGACAAACTTCTTCTTAAAATTCTGGCCATAAAATACATATATGGTGCCATCTCAGAGGAGCATAGATGAAAAATAATTAGCTCTACTGACAGGCTACTTAACCTTACTGAGTCATGCAGTAGAGATTTCACTATAACGGGTAGACAAAGACTGTCTAAAATATTCCCATACTGCGTTCTGATTTTTATGCTGCCATAAATATCTTCTGGTGACTCAGCATGATGACTCTTAGGTGTCATGATTACGCTTGATGACTCAGCATGCTGACTCGTCGGTGTCTGATTACGTTTGATGACTCAGCACGTTGACTCAGCATCGTCAATGATGTCTCTTAGATATTTTCTTTGGTTTTGTCTCCTATTTAGGGGACAAAATTATTTAATATTTGACTGGAGCATTTTATCAATCCAGAGCTCCAAAAATTCATCCAAAAATATCATAAATTCCTCATATTCTACAAAAAATCTGTGAATTTTCTCAGGTCATAACTCAACCTGTAGCCCCAC